>NW_024883955.1:0-32760 GCF_019059575.1 Amphibalanus amphitrite
TCTCTCTCTCTCTCTCTCTCTATCTTCTCGCTCTCTCTCTCTCTCTTCTCTCTCTCTCTCTCTCTCTCTCTCTATCTCCTCTCTCTCTCTCTTCTCTCTCTCTCCTCTCTTCTCTCTCTCTCTCTCTCTCTCTCTCTCTCTCTCTCTCTCTCTCTCTCTCTCTCTCTCTCTCTCCATGATGCTGAAAATGTTAGCAGACTCCAACAAATGCTGCAGAGTCTACTATAATAGCTACCAAAGCAGTCCGGAAGAGTTCCGTCAATCCCCGTGCCTGCAAGTGATACGTTTATGCTTATGGCAGTGCACTGGTCCGGAGCCAGAGTCGGAGTCGGAGCCGATCAGCAGGCCGAAGTCAGATTTGGAGTTGCGATGGGAACAGCGCCGTCGCGACCCAGAACCCTTTTTCTTTATAGGTACTTTCAGCTTCAAAGTAGCTGGCTAGATTTATTACTTAACAAAGCAGGCTCTCTGCACACTGCTGCGTTGGGGGGGGGGGGGGGTCTGCACTCTGCAACATGCCTCCACCCATACCTGATATTGCATCTTTTTTAAACACTTGTGATGGCGGAATTAATCAGACCCAGATCTTCAAGGTCGGGTCACTTAGGTTACGTTATAGTGTCCTAGCCTCAGGAAAAGTTATAATGCTCGCCGGCACTGAAGAATGCTCGAGAGGTCACCGGTTGACCTGAGCTCTTAACCTTCACACTTACAGGAGGAGGTCGAACCGATGCGTCCCTCACGGCTTTTTCACGAATAACTCGCGTAAAAAGCGACCGACCGACCGACCGACCACGGCAAAACTTTCAATATCCCGGAATTGATCAATGCTTTATCTTTCCTAAAAATATAATGACCTTGAATCCAAAAGCCTTTGACCTGTAACCTCTTTCTCGATACCATGTCAGGCCAAAATACCGATTCCATGCATGTCAGCGCATATTATCTACGCGTTTCCAGGCATTTTGTGATTGGCACTATCAGGTCCCTGCAGGCGAAATGATCAGGGCCGACATGATCATTTCACATGTCCGATCAGGAGCCGAACGGCCGTAAGGCGGGTCCCTACGGAGTACGGACCATTTCCATCAGTAAACGCTACAAAGCGGCCAATACTGGCAATATTAAATTAGTTACCAGTCAATGTGTCTCGTAACCACGCACACAACTTTCTGGAAGCCCTAGCTTAATCTGAGCGAAACGACGGAGACCGCACACGCTGCCCTCTGGCCGGATTACATGTGAAACACATAAATGTCTGGCGAGGCTCAAAAGGGAAGCTTCACTTCCCATTTATCAAAACTTCATGTCAGGAATAGAATTACTACGCTTAGCTGGTGTCTCTGTATAACGTATTCATAAAAGAGCGCCTTGTCTGCCGCACTGGTAGCACCGAGAGCCCGCTTACTCACGCCCACCCCTCTCCTCCCTCCCTCCCCTCCCTTCCCCAAGGGTCAGGCGATTCAGTGGCCCTCAAACCTGACCGCCCTCCGCCGCGCCGGCCCACCAGCGCCACCCCGCCATGCTGCGGTACTTTCAAGACAGACTGTACATAGGTATCGCCGACCGTGACCGGGGTGAAAGACGGGACGGCGAGGGGAGGGGATGGGGAGGGTGGTGCTGCTGAGACCGGGTCACGGTATTCGACTGCACTCCTCTCGGACGGAACTGGGAGGGGAAGGAGACGAGACGGAGACGGGACGGAGACGGCACAGAGAAGGGACGGAGACGGGACGGGGACGGACGATAGGGGACGGGGACGGACGAGACGGGACGGACAGGGGACGGCGGTATGGACAGACAGGAGCGCATTGGTACTTGGTAGTGCTCGTGGCTCGGGCCTGAACAGGGAAAACCAATAGCGGCCACTGACCGCTGATCATTGTGGAACACGAATAACAATAACACAGTCCGGGGAATCCCACCAGCAATGCAACCAGAATGGAACAAGGATACTCAGAGTTTCTATGAAAGTCATTTTACATAATACAATCCGCCATGCCACATGGATGATGGACTGATCTCTTCTAGTCATCATGAGCTAGGCCAGAAGCCGCTCTCATCCCGGATCAAATGGCCGACGCGCTGTGGAGCCAAGGTCACAGTCGGTGCGGCGGCGCAGATCCACACAGCCCGGGCCGGCCGCGGTGGGGGCGGGCGGACACAGGGGCGCAGAAGGGGCGCAGGAAGGGGCGCAGGGGCGGACACAGGGGCGCAGAGGGGGCGCAGGAAGGGGCGCAGAGGGGTCGGCGGCGCAGATCAACACACTCCGGGCGGTGGGGGCGGGCGGACACAGGGGCGCAGAAGGGGCGCAGGAAGGGGCGCAGGGGCGGACACAGGGGCGCAGAGGGGTCGGCGCTCTTACCTTCCTGGTGTCGGTGTCTGACCAGAACAGCATGCCCTTCTGGTAGTGGTAGTCGACGCCGCTGGCGGCCGTTGTGTTGGCCACCACCTCCACGTCCTTCTTCCGCGGGTCCAGCCGCAGGATCTGCCGGAGAAGCGGACGTCAGTGCCGTCCCGTTATAGTCACCATCGTCAGAAAAGGGGATAGCGTTCAAGATACCTATAAGAAACATAGCGCTAGCAATGGAACACGTTCAACAGTGAATTTTAGATATCGCTTTGAATCGCATCACCAGCGCATTTCGTTTTGGATTTTCATTACTGCGCACTTCCAATACACCGTTGTGCAATGTGCGGCGTACGGCGTGCATACTGCGCGTGCCTGCCCACCGTATCGTATTGTTATTCAGTGTAAGCTGCCGTATAATCCCCCGTCCCCTCCCCAGTGGGGGCAGTCCGGCTGCCGACTGCACAGCGCGGGCTGGCTACCCCGGGTCCGAACCGACCGTGTTCTTTATCAGTATGCAGGGTTCGGTCCGGCACGGATAGTCCCCGCCCGAGGCCGGCTCGTTTCCAGTGCTGCCTCCGTCTCACAAACAGGCACAAAAACACACACGGTCCCTGCCGTCCCGGTAGTCTTCCCCAGCTACAGGTAGAACCGCTAATTGTTATTCGTCGGGTCCACCGCCGTGGGGTAAGGGGTGGGCTGCGACCGCGGCCGGTACGGACGCGGGACCGACCACTGCGTCCACCGTATTCACATGACAGTGGGGTGAGATGGGACGCCCACCGTTTACCATTCATTGCGTGCTATCCATCGGCCACCGCATCCACTGTCTATCGGTGGTCCAGGGCCGTCGTGGCGACTGGTGCTGCTCCAGCCCCGCTGTGGTCGTTAAGCCCCCCCCCCCCCTCCCACAGCTCGTCTCTGCTGCCGCCGGCGACATGACGCCGGGTGCTGCTCGAAGACTCGGGAAAACACGGAGCTGCGCCGCGGTGCACTGGACCAAGGCCGGCTGTCCCGGAGCTCACACAGCCCCGGCTCAAGGCTGCCCACTCAGTGGGTATAGGTGCCGCGGTCACCCTTCGTGAGTCGACAGACAGGTAGTTAAAGCAAAAAAAAAGTTCAGCAATGGGCAGCGCTAAACAGCTTCGACTTTCGCAAGATGTCACTTATCGACGCAGCTGTAAAAACATACCTACTAATTATTGTTAAAAATGAAAATAAAAAATAAACGGGACGTAATGATCAGTAGGCTATTATTTCGCTCGGTTGTAATCAGGGATGCGGAGCCGTGGAAATTTCAGACGGCTCCGGCTCCGGCTCCGGCTCCGGAGAAAAAAATCGGCTCCGGCTCCGGCTCCGGCTCCGGGTGAAATGTTATAGCGGCTCCGGCTCCGGCTCCGGCTCCGAGTAAAATGGTCCGGCTCCGGCGGCTCCGGCTCCGGCGGCTCCGGCTCCGACTCAGTACATCCCCTATGCAATCAATTAAATACGGGTGGAAGAAAAATTGGATTGGTTATACGCGTTACTCTTTGCCATGACCGACTCACCGCGTCCCCGCGCAAACGCACCTCGGAGATAACTAGCAGAACAAAGGACTAGGAAGCGATGGCATTGGAAACGCAGTTGCCGCGAATCGGAGTTCACTGAACCATCGTAAGCTGACACTCGTCTCGGCTGCATTGGGGTGGGGGGGGGGAGGGGGGTGGCGTGGGAAGAGACGGTGCTGGGAGTCGCAGTCCACTGCACTGGCTTCAAAACAATGGCCGTCACCTGATGACCGGTACTCATGTTCTGGGGATGCAGTAGACGTGGGGGGGGGGGGAGGGGGAGGAGCACACAGGAAGTTGATTGCGTACTGTGGCCTGTGGGATACTGGGGATATTCGGCTTTTTCATTCACTTGATGGCCCATGACGTACTTACCATATGTTTTACTGCCTTGTACTGTCAATCAGAACTAGGTCAATTTTTTTTCCTCTTCAAAAAATAAAAAGGAGCCGGAGTCGCCCCTTTTTTGGCGGCTCCGGCTCCGGCTCCGGCTCCGGGCTATATTGTTTCACGGCTCCGGCTCCGGCTCCGGCTCCGGGCAAAATATGCCGGCTCCGGCGGCTCCGGCTCCGACTCCGGCTCCGGCTCCGCATCCCTGGTTGTAATGCCCCAAGCCCGTTCCGTCCGTTGTCGGTCCCAGCTGTTCCCCGCCGATCCCCAGGTCCGCTGTCAGGTCCACGACGGACCAGGCCGATCCCCACCACCGGTTACACCACCGCGCTGGTCCATCCCTGGTCTGCCGCTGGTCTGCTGCTGGTCCACAGATGGTCTGTCGGTTGTCGGCCGGACCGGTCGGTCGCGCGCCTCCGATGGTGAATCACCCGCCGGCAGCGGCGGTGGCGCGGTGTGCCACGCGGCGCGGTACCGACCGGCGCCGTGGCACAGCACGCCACCCAAACGGAAACAGACCGCACCGGTCGCAGTCCCATATCAGACCATTGTCACTGTACTGACCCGCAGAGCAGCGATCTGCCGGCCACAGCCCCGCGCCACGCCTGTATGTCGTCGTGCCGGCCGCAGTGAGCGGCGCACTTCCGAGCGTCATCGCTGGCGGTGTCACCGGCGTCAGCGGGAGGCGCTCCGTCAGCGATCAGCGCTCAACCAGCGCTCTGTCAGCGGGCAGCGCTCCATCAGCGCTCCATCAGTCTCCGTCAGCGCTCCATCAGCGGGAAGCGCTTAGCCAGCGCTACATCAGCGCTCCGTCAGCGGGCAGCGTTCCGTCAGCGGGCAGCGCTACATCAGCGCTCCGTCAGCGCTCCATCAGTCTCCCTCACCAGCTATCACTCCATTAACGCTCCATCAGCGGGGGTAGTGCGGTACCCGCCCCTAGTCCGTGCTCGCCATGGCACACCAGAGCATGAGAACTCCCAGTTCAGAGCAAGCCAGCAGTGGTATCCGGACCGTTCACGACCACACAGACCGAAGAAGACCAGGCTGGTCCAGTGCTGCCTCCTCCGGCGCGTCCCGGGAAAGGGGCGCGCCGTGTGACGCGTCACGTCACCGTGTCGGCCGCGTCCGTCACGGGGTCGCTGGCTCTGCGTCACGCCGTGCCGGCCACCCACCACCGTGAGGCCGGCGAGACGCGTTGCGAAACCAGTTTACCACCTGCGCAGCGGTCCAGCCGAGGCGGCTCGTCTTCAGGAGAAGCCGATTACTCATTAACTGATACAGCCGTGGCTGGCAGGCTGCACATCACAGGAGACTGCACAGCCGAGACCTGACCAGACCCCACAGTTTACACAACTCAACAGCATTAGTCACCCACTGTGTACAGTAGGTCTATTAAAAAAGTCCCCAGCACCAGTGGGCGCTGTCTTCGCTGAGCCGAACCCCCGTCTGCCTGTCCCATATCGCGCCGGGCTCAGGTCAGGTAGGGTCAGCGGGACCGCTCGGTCCGGCCCGCGGGCGGTGGACGGGCGGCCGGTAACGCTTTCCACCAGCCAGCTGTAGAATCCAACAAACGGGACGGCCACCGCTCAGCGCAGCGAAACCGGTGTTAAAGAATGGCAGTAGATGTTCATGGCCAATGAGATAGTCATTGTTAGCCCGTGCCCCACAGGAATGCCTAGACTCTCACGCCCTGTTGGAGGGGAAATGGGGATTGAGCATCATTCTTATAACTCAGCTTTGGGCATTTAAGTGGTATTCGAAGTAGCGTCAAAAGTAGCAAAAAGAAGAAAAAATACTTCAGCCAATTTTGGTTCCGGTCATAGCCAGAGGTCATGTCACTAGAGGTCACCGATGGTAAAATTTTGCTTAGACAGGGTGCGTTGCGCGCACCGGTGCATTGGGTTTCCAATTTCCATGGAAACATCAACAGACTCGGAAGCTCGCAACAGGGGCGCGGGAACTACTTTCCGACTGGGGCACACCTTAATAGAGATCAACCTAGGGTCCCCCCAAATCTAGTTTTCTCACCGGTTCTAGGCCACTTATTTTTCATCCCTCGGCTTTTTCAACAAAAAAGAAAACATTTGCAAAAAAGTGTGGTATTCCGTCTCAAAGCTGTGGGGGCACCGCCCCCACGGCCCCGGAGTTGGGGGGGGGGGGGGGGCAAGCTGCCCCCACTGCCCCCCCCCCCCCGGCTCCCGCGCCTATGGCTCGCAACGCTAGCGTGGAGCCCAATTCATAGGTATCAACCGCCGCAACAATGCAGCAGCGCAGCGCAGTGTGCTTCAGCGCGGGGCCGTGAAACACCGCCCAGGGCTATCCATATGTCAGGGCAATCCGACCCACGTGATGGGCTCGGCCCCAGCGGAGCATGAGGTCCAGGACTCCCGCCCAGGCCCCCTGTCTCCCCCTAATTCCTATCATCCTTCCAACTCTGAAATCGACCGAAAGAGCCTAACCTAACACAACAATCAGCTCGTTTACCGCTATGTCTGAAATCTGAATAATATTGTCAGATTTAATTAGGGTCAACGGCTTAGCATGTAAATAACAACAACTGCCACCATCGGTATTATGAGAAAACCAATTGCTTTTCCACAAACACTTTAAAGTGTTTAGCTTAAAACTTGCATGAAATTAATTTTACCAGCCTCTTCGTTCCTCTTATCAAAACGCTTCGAATGAATCGCAAGTTGATCTAAAATGGTCATTTGAAAAATTTGGCCTATGTTCAAAGACATGACCTGACCAGAAATGGTCATAGCATAGCAGGATATTAGATCCGTATCGTGGAACTTTACAAACACTTCAGATGATTTCATAACTTGGCATGTCTATCAAAATAATTATTACATGGCTCATATGTAAGCTGGATGTGTGAACATGCTTGCAAGTATGTTGAACGCAACTGATAATGTTCTGTTGGCCACATTTTCTATATTTAATTTATCCTCCCGAATTTCATATTTTTGTTAATGACACCTTGACGATGTCGAGAAAAACCCGCTGAGGAGATTTAACAGCCTGAGATACATTCAGTATAAGGAAGGTTCAAGGTGCTAGATTCCTTCCGTCCTCGCTATCCTCAGGAAAAACCAATCCGCGTCGCCCCTACATATGTAGTCTTCATGCTTCCCTCTCTGGACTGGAGGTCACCCCACCAGCCAACCTGTAGTTGATGTCGGATCCATTCCAGGACACATAATCCTCTTCGGGTGACCGTTTGGGAGACGGCTGGACCGTCCCGACAGGGCAATCGTCTCACGGGGAACAGTCTCGCTTCCGCAGATCACTGTCGCTGGCTCGCACAACCCAATTACTACACCACAGCATAGTAATGTCATATAGTCCGTTTTTCTTAAGTTTGCCCCTCACTGTAAACGTCTCTTTGAACACAGCACGAGAATTGCTAGCTGAATTACTGAGAAAACTGGTAAGCGCACATTGTATTGTAGATATGAATAATATTTTCAAAAATAAGTTTTGAACATCGACGATTTAACGTTATGTTAAGCGCCGTGCAATTTATTTATTAGTTCAGACATAAGTCCTGAGAAGTCGTCTATCCCTGTGAGGCTGTAGGTATTGGCAGATACGATTTACGAGTCTGTGAAATAGTAAATAAATTTGATGAAATTGATCGTCTGTGAAATCTGGTTAAATCAGTGTGCGCCAACCAGTTTTCTCAGTAATTCAGCTAGCAATTCTCGTGCTATGTTCAAAAAGACGTTTACAGTGAAGGTCAAACTTAAAAAAAACGAACTATAGCTCTGCAAGGGCCTTTTCAGACCGAAAAAGATGGCCCCCAACAAAACAAACAATTTTCTCATTCAGTATTGTATCTCATCAACCACCACATGTTTTCAGAGTGTTTATTATGCGTTCCGTCCAAAAAAGCGCAGTTCAATTTTCGCCCATTGACTTGAGTTGACCCGGCATTTCTGTCAACAATGTCAAACTTGCAAAGTAAACGTTTCAAATAGGTACATACACTGTTGCCCATTAAAATCGCTGAAAGTTCTGAAGCGATCGGTTAGTCGGTGTATTTAGATATGATGAGCACAGGAACTTTCCTTGAGGTAAGGTCACTTGACGTAACCTGATGTTATGACCTTGAATTGAAAGACTTGGGCGGGAAAAAATAGGTCATTTGAAATCTTAAAATGCTAGATTTTAACAATAATTGCAAACACTATCCCGGCCAAATAGTGAGTGAGAAGGGAGCGATTCCCCGACCCCACGTTTAGCTCCTATAATTGAGCTAGCTGCTAGAGCCTCGCGGAAAAAAAACGAGTGCTTGCGTCGTTACGTGACGCAGCGACTGGCACCCCATTTTAGAATATCAGTGACCTCTTAGGGCAGGTCAAGGGCCCCAAGGCATTTGATAGGTTCTTGGTAAATAACTTAACGCATTATCGTCATTTCGATACAATCGTGTTTTCTGTTCTCAGATGCGTCGATTTATATGCTTTTTGCTTAGGTGAAGCAATTTAGAATGTCTACCTCAGGTCAATGTCATGTTAGGGCAACGCAGGTCACGAAGCTGTTGAAAGGAGGACATGTTGCATAACATTTGATTCGGCAAGTCTTGCAAAGTCCATTGATGGCTGTCCAGACTGTCTAGCTCATTTTGATCGGGAGTTATTGACGAAACACTCCTATGACACTAGTGACGTCATAAATGACGTCACGCAAGGTGAACAATGCAAAAGTGAAGCATTAGACCTTGCCAAGAATGTATGAAGTCACGATTTCATGTGCTTGAGGTAAAGTTTTAGATCATTTCCGACGCCAAATTAACAGTTTCCATAATTCCCCATTATGCTTATACGACACTAATTGCATTGCGGATTGCATCATTTTATAGCCGACAACCGTGCAGAGGTTTACCTAAGACATAGTTACGTGACCTGACCTGAAAACGTGGTTGATGTCAAGTGATCCGGCTTGAATGAAATGTAAGGCATGTGAAATGTCAGCCTTCTATCATCAGTGTGCTTTGAGCTACCGCAAAAAATGCATGGTGGAGGCATCCACCCCTTCTTCTCGGCCGGCGAGGGTAAACCTCGCTTCGAATTATTGCAGATGATGTGACCGAAAACAAAGCATTATTCTGTGTCTAGAACGGCCGCTGACTTGTTGGACAAGATCCCCAATCTTAATTCGCTAGATGGGAATAAAATACTCGGTATGTGATACATATTACTGTATGCCTGGCCTATTCAAATACATTAGCCAGAGAGGTGTGGTAATAATTGGTGTAAGCAAATTGACCACGGTCAAAAATGCATTACCAGAATGCACTTAAGCCAACATTTTGGGATGGTCTCGCTCCTAAGTCGACTAAGAGCTTCGGTCCAGAAAATAAATTTATCGTTGGCATACAGTAAAATACATACCAAACTCGGCCGGTGATAAATTTCCAAGACCTCAGTCCTTACTGATTTTTGAACTCGGCCTTCGGCCTCGTTCAAAAATCCAGTAAGGACCTCGGTCTTGAAAATTTATTTACACCGGCCTCGTTCAGTATTATATATAGTTATACCCCTCGATTTGCCCTCGCCCTAAGTCTATTCTAATCATCACTGTCGCTTTTTTATCCGAGATGATGTCGCCGCTAAACGGGTTGTTTTGTTTGCTTGCTTGCGCTGGATGGCCATTACAGATTATTGGAGGATTATGATAAAATAGGAACGGGACAAGGGAGGATATGCACTGCAGGTGTTCAATTTAGATCACAAAGGCATCATTTCCGGCATCGTGCAGAGTCATTATCTTCCCCTCCTCTGAGCTGCGGCATCTCTGCGCCCCACACGCTGCGTCCTCACTCCACGGCCGGCCGCCGCCAACTGACCCACTCGCCGGGCGCCGCGACCTGACCCGTGTCTCTGCCGCGGCCTGCGCAATAGAGTCGGGGCTGGAATCCGGGGGTTCGGCCGGCCGGCCGCCTCTGGAGCGGGGGACTTTTTTAGTAGACCTACTGTACCGCATTGTTTGAGCCAATGCAAATTGAATGACTCCACCGAAGTGTGCACAGGAAGAAGAAAGTGTTCGCTCGACCCATGGCGGATATGAACGGTGCTCGGCAGGCGAGACCAAATCGTGTGAAGGGCGCAGAACAGAGCCATTGTTTTCAGCTGGCCGGACACGCTTTAACA
Source organism: Amphibalanus amphitrite (assembly GCF_019059575.1). Taxonomy (NCBI): domain Eukaryota; kingdom Metazoa; phylum Arthropoda; class Thecostraca; order Balanomorpha; family Balanidae; genus Amphibalanus; species Amphibalanus amphitrite. Next base: position 10,446 of record NW_024883955.1, read on the forward strand.
GTCCGGGTGTCCCGGCGGGTGCCGGCAGCTCTCGCCGGGAATGGGTGCAGCTCTGTCCGGGTGTCCCTGCGGGTGCCGGCAGCGCTCGCATGGGTGCAGCTCTGTCGGCCGAGCGGCTCGTCCGCTGGTATCGCGGCGGTTTGCGCTATAAAGTACGTGCCGCCGATACCATTCCGGCTCAGCTGCTCGCTACAGACTGTGACGGAGCGCCCGGGGTCGCTCTGGTACGGAGCTCCGCCGCCGCGGAGTACCAGCTCGCTCCCGAGAACCACCCAGGGACGGACGGACGGTACGAGCAGGCGCCGCTGAGCGCGACACGCCGGACCGGTTCCGCGCGGCGGCCGCAGCGGGTCCGGCGGTGGGGACGTCACCGGGCGCCGCGGCACCGGCCGGGACACGAGCCGCCCGGCCGGCACCGGAGCGGCCGTCTCACAACTGCGCGATACCAGCCGTGAAGTGAGCTGACTCACATCCACCGGGTGACGTAGTGCAATATAACGTTAAACAGCACAGCGACAGAGACTGGAATGTTCCACAATTTCAGCGGCGGCGCCGACCCGGCAAACAATGCCTGAATTCAGGGTAATGTCAGCATTAGAAAATGAATAATTGGAACGGGTATTGCTCAATGCTCAAGCCTGAGTAATACACAACATACGATATCGGAGAATCACTAATATCATCCAGTTCAAGGGAAGCGACTCAGCACCACTGAGTGCTCCGTCGTAAATCCTCTTATTGATTGTCATGGGGTTTGGGGACGCATCGTGATCATTATATGCCCACCACATAACTCCTGACCAGTCGCGTCAACAACCATAAGGTCGTCCCTCACGTTCTTAGGAGATCATTTTCTCGTGTGCCATCACCTACCATTTATGTGCCATCACCTACCTTGGTCTGATAGGCGTAGTAGAGGCGCAGTTTGTCCAAGTTATCCCGTGCCCCTGAGTTGTCTGTGAGTCACCACCTATACCTTGGTCTGATAGGCGTAGTAGAGGCGCAGTTTGTCCGAGTTATCCCGTGCCGCTGAGTTGTCTGTGAGTCACCACCTACCTTGGTCTGATAGGCGTAGTAGAGGCGCAGTTTGTCCGAGTTATCCCGTGCCGCTGAGTTGTCTGTGAGTCACCACCTACCTTGGTCTGATAGGCGTAGTAGAGGCGCAGTTTGTCCGAGTTATCCCGTGCCGCTGAGTTGTCTGTGAGCCACCACCTACCTTGGTCTGATAGGCGTAGTAGAGGCGCAGTTTGTCCGGGCTATACCATGCCGCTGGATTGTGTTCATTGGTTACATACCTTGGTCTGATAGGCGTAGTAGAGGCGCAGTTTGTCCGAGTTCTCTGCCAGACAGACGGTTCCGTTCAGCTGATAGCCGACCTTGCAGAGACACTTGTAGCTGCCGTCCGTGTTGGTACAGAAGTGGTCGCAGTAGCCCCAGCCGTTACACTCGTTCAGGTCTGCCGACACAGAGAGGGGCGGTCGGAGGGCGGTCGTACTCGTGGGGACGGGCGTACGGGATGGTCTACAGCAATCAGTCACAGAGACAGCCTCTAGCCCGAGAGTGCATCTTCCATGGCCAACAGACGACCCCGGGCAGCAGACACCACACACTCGACACAGAACGAGAGGGACGTAACTGCCACCAGCGGCCAGTAAACCTTGACCACGCGAAACGACAGTCAATTATCGACCTCCACTGCACGACGGGCGGCCTTCCATTCCAGCCACTCCGGCACGCAAGCCGGCCCCGTAATTGTCGGCAATCCCCGCAGAGAGAGGAGATTCTATTTGGGAAAACAGATTGACGAGGATGCTTAAAGAGACGGGCACCTAATGTTTACGTTAAATCCGAAGCATTATAAACGTGTTGTGGCAGCGTGCTTGCAAAATATGCAAACCTGCCACAGACGGCTATTCACGGCTTCACGGCAGATATTCACGGCTACCAGTGTGGTTTCTTTAATCTTTTTATTTGCGTGAATCCCGGAGCAGGCTTGCCTTCCCTACCCAGGATGGTGTTGGCCAACTCGGGGTCACGTGCTACCGGCTGAATAGGATCAGCCGGGATGGGAGGGGAAGGTAAGTCCTGTTGGCAGCTCGCCAAAGCACGTGACACAGCTCAATGGAACATCGCGAACCTTCACCGCACCTGAACTCTATAAAGTACAATGCATTGTGCCTATGCACCATGCATTATGCACGCAGTAGGTACATGGTACACGGTGCTCAGTTCTCTATGTAGCCGGCACTCGGTACTCGGTACTCGGTACTCGGTACTCGTTACTCGTTACTCGCTACTTACCCTCGCAGAGTCGGCCGTCCTCAGCTAGCACCTTGCCCTCGGGACATATGCAGATACCGCCATCGGCCGAGGCGCGGCACTCGTGTTCGCACTGCAGCGACTCACACAGGTCCTTGGCTGTGGATCGGAGGAGTCAGAGTAAGAGTCAGACTCACTGCAGGGAGTCACAGAGGTCCTTGGCTGTGGATCGGAGGGAGTCAGAGTCAGAGTCAGACTCACTGCAGGGAGTCAGAGGTCCTTGGCTGTGGAGAGGTTAGAATCTGATACAGGACACTCGCTGCAGCGAGTTAAGACAGGCAGTTCGACCCACAGACACGAAACCCAGCCACGGTTGCCAGGCAGCATCGATCAGGGATGACCAATGCACGACGTCTCTCAGTATAGCTGCGGCACGTGTCGATCAATAAATGACCCTGCAGGAGCGTACGCTATAGCACGATTGCATGCCTTGGCACGTCCCTCAGTTGTTGAAATTTAGGACCGCATCCAGCCATACCCTGTACTGTATCCCCTCGCTGTACGATCCCGTGCTATCGCCCTCGGTAAAGCGGGCAGATATCAGAACCCTCCGCGGAGCCCGCGTGTCGGGGATACTCACAGCACTGTTTGTTCTCCTCGTCGAAACCTCCCTGGCAGTCAATGACCGTGTCACAGAGCACCGTGTTGTCCATGCACTTCTTCTCTGTCTCACAGAGGAACTGACCCTCCGGACAATCCTTGGCCTGGGGGCGGTCACGGACGTCACGTGATGTGAGTGACCGTGTGTCACACTGGCACAGAGCAGATTCAGTCGTCAGTCGACAAACTCAATAACAAAACACTATGTCATATATCAGAAGCAGCGGACAACGAATGCTTCCCCTGCGCAGTCTCGAACCCGAGACCTCCCGCTAACCGTCCCGCGGGCGCCGTGGACCTCACCTGACAGTCTTCCTCGTCGGATCCGTCGGCGCAGTCGGGCGACGAGTCGCACTTCCAGCGGTGCGGGATACACAGGCCGTTCCCGCAGCGGAACTGGCCCTCATGACACGCCGGGAAGTCTGCCGGACGACGGGCGGAGGGGGTCAGACGAGAGGGGTCACAGGGCACGGCGGGCACGGCGGGCGGCGGCACGGCACGAAATCGGCACCCACCGACACTGGAGGTAGTGGAGGGCGAGTGTCGATCGTCGCGGCGAAGCCCTGGAGCCGTAGGATTAGTTGACTAGTGTTTGACAAGCTGCCATAGCTGGGATATTTGAAATCGCTCAGAAATGTTTTAGACCAGGCAGTTGCCAAGCAGTCCCTTCGCGAAATCTGAGCCGAGTACGTCGGTGGGATCAGGAGCCCAGGGAGTGGTCCAAATTCACCCCAGTGGTGGTCCAAATTCACCCGGTTACCAGTGAATGGCATGCCAGCCGGGGATCACTCAGTGCAATGTAATTCAATGCATTCCACCGAGGGCAGCAGGGCGAGGGGAAGGCTGCAGCCGCTGCAGCCTCCCATCCCCATTGACTCCGGGGGTGGGGGTAGGGGACAGGCCCACCCACTGTGGCCAGCTGTACGGTACCGGGAGCCAGCCAGTCAGCTCCATTCGGCCCTGTGTCGGCCTGTCCCGGAGGCCCGGCGGCCCCACCCCGGCGACCGGCGACAGCGCGCGGCGTGGCACCGAGTGTTACGTAACGGTCCACCCGCGCGGCGTGCGGAACAGCTGACTGCGGCGACCACGACGGAAATGGGATCAGAAGTCCGACATGTCGAGCAGCCTCCAGGTGTTCTCTGCCGGCCCTCACTGTCCCCGGCTATCCCCAGCCATCCTTTATTGTCCCCAGCCATATCCCCTCCATACCCATGCTCATCCCTAGTCTCCCCCTTGCCCAGTCACCCCAGCCGTCTGAGCTGTCTCAGGCTGTCCGCAGTCGTCTCCAGCTGTGGTAACCCTCCCTCCCCGCTGCGGCCGACAGATAGTGACAGCGCGGTGGCTTGCACCCGTCGTTACGGGGGGTCGCAGGGTCACCCGTCTCGTGAGTAGAGGCTGGTAGGGGTGGCCACCCCGGACGGCCCAGACCCGACCCCTGACGGGGTCACGGCGCCGCTGAACTCACTCAGGGACGACCGCTCTCCGTTAGCTGGACAGAGCTCTCCCTTTCTCCTACAGTGCTACCCTCCTCTTCCTAATGCACTTATCCACTGGGTACCCTCTCTGGACTCCTCCCTAGGCACTGTCTCTGCTCTGCGGCCGGGGTGGGGTCGGTGGACAGTTCACCAGGACATCCCCTCGTGGGGTCGGGTTCGTCTCAGCCCCGAAGTTACCCTCAAGGACGGGATTTATCACGGTCAGCCCGGACGGACAGCGACTCAGCCCGGACGGACGGACGGACGGACGGACGGACGGACGGACGGACGGACGGACGGACGGACGGACAGACGGACGGACAGACGGACGGACGGCCGGTGGCCGTCGGTACTCACTGCAGTCGACCTCGTCGCTGCCGTCGGCGCAGTCGTTTCGGTGGTTACACTCCTGGTCCTTCTCTATACACCGCTTGCCGTCCTTACACCTGCGACAGACACACAGGGCCGGTTAGAAAGGCAGCTGACATAGCCACAAACAAACGTGCCCAATTAAAACGCACCATTTTCAGACGTTAGTTTACATCGGTTAAGTGTTCTGTTAGTGGCAGATCCTGTGACTATTCAGAGCTCTCACCCGCCGTGTCTCGGCCTGGTCTGTTTTATAACCTCCCTCCGCCCTCCCCCTCCCCCTCACACCGCGCCGTGTGACCACTGACCACCCACCTGGTCTGGTTGAGCTCACACGAGGTACCCTCGCACCACATCTCCTCATCTGAGTGGTCTCGGCAGTCCCAGTAGCCGTCGCACTTCTTATTGGCGGCGATACAGAGGCCCGAGCTGCACTTGTGATCGGTGGGCAGACATGTCCGGTAATCTGGGGGAGGGAGGGTCCGGTTAGTCCAGCACACGCATACGCACCTGTCAGTCTGACCGCGTGCGGGAAATGGTGGGAAAAAAGCAGCCCTCCGGTTCGCCAATTCTTGGAGTGCTACACTGGTGAGACTGAAGATGTGTGAAAGAAAAAAAAATCGGAATAAGAGTTGGATTACCATAGGTCCACCCTGTGTTGCCAGGCCAGTCAACACAAAAAGCTTCTGATTACCTAATCACCTATTTTAATAATGTACAATGGCATAACGATGATCTATTTAATCCTGCAAACTTAAAAACAACGTTTCTGTTCAGGTTCAACGTGAATGCAATATCAGCAACTGCATGGCCCTGCAAGTGGCCAGTGGCCTTCGTCGAACAAAACATCAGAGAATGGCCATTTGATTGGCTGCGATGTGGGTTGTTCAGTTGAAAAGGCAGTTAATAAATACTCGTGAAGGTAAATGTTAAGTCGCCAAAATGCGGCGTCATTTTACGTCGGTTCATATCACGCTCGAAAGGATTGACGTCAGCAAACTCGCTACTAAAAACAGGCTTCAAGGCTGGCCAAACAACAAACTAAAGGCCTGGGACGCGTGTCAACCGAGCCTGACAACAGCTGGCACACCATACACCGTCGGTTTTCAGACGGATGGCGATTATCTGCATACAGCAGCCGGGGAAGGCCCTCGAAATAACCGCTCGTCTTATAGGGCTTGGGCTCACCTATCAGGACACGTAGCGTTTCCCGCGGTTCTATAGGCATTGTCACGATAGGCTTCGGCGACTTAAAAACGATTTAATTGGTAATTGAGGAAATAAATATCGCCTAATATGTACAGGCAGCAAACTGAGAAGAAAATCGAAAGAAATGATCTAATATTACATTTCTATGATTGCCGTACTATAGAAACTAAAAAAAAAACTCTGCTGATGTGTTCGCATCCTTCCAGTTGGCCCTAGGTCAACATGCGCGGCCTTCCGTCGGTGGTCACCTGTCACCCGTCAGTCCACGTCTCGACATCGACCGCGGATCGATCTGAGTGGGTCCGGTACAGGGTGTGGGTACAGCGGGGGCGCCCGGCCCGGCCCGGTCCCGACTGGAGAGACGGCGGCCGCCACCCCGCCGCTCCGTCACGGCGGCAGCACGTCACGTCACGACTGCAGGCGACACCGTGACGGCCGGCGAGCGGGCCGTGACGCCACGCCCTACAGGCCCGAGATAGGGCCGGGGCGCCGTCCGCAGCCGGCCGGGGCCACGGCAGTGCACAGGAGACGGCGGACTGGACTGCCGGCGGGGCTCGGCTGTATGTGAGACACACTGACAGCCGGCCGGGGCCAAACCAGTGCACGGGAGACAGCGGACTGCCGGCGGGGCTCGGCTGTATGTGAGACACACTGACAGCCGGCCGGGGCCACAGCAGTGCACGGGAGACAGCGGACTGGCTGTATGTGAGGCACACTGACAGCCGGCCGGGGGACAGCATTGCACGGGAGACAGCAGACTGCCGGCGGGGCTCGGCTGTATGTGAGACACACTGACAGCCGGGCGGGGCCACGGCAGTGCACGGGAGACAGCGGACTGGACTGCCGGCGGGGCTCGGCTGTATGTGAGACACACTGACAGCCGGCCGGGCCCGAGAGTCTCACTGTGGGGTCCGGTACCGTCCGCCGGTGACAGTCCACAGTGGACCGTCAGCGTACACTGTGACTACTGCACACTGACTGCTGCACACTGTGACTAGTGCACACTGAGACTCAGTGCGCTGTCAGTCACAGTATTGCTCCAGAGCACTGATAGTCCTGTTTACCGTCCACCGAGCCATCACAGCCAACGTGCAAGAATTTCAGACCAACCAATCAACAAGCGGAAGTCTATAACATTTGCACGATCCGTTTTGTTTATTTAATGTTAAACATTAAATAAAGCTTGTCCGCGTCTTATCACTGGACCCTAAGAAGAACCGAGATCTCAGGAAATCCGCCTGGGCAACAAAAGGGACTTCAGGGAACCTCAGAGGTCCTCTGAAGGACCACCAGGGACCTCCGTGGCCCGCCATGACCCTCATGAGGCCCTGCCAACTCACTGCAGTCCTTTTCGTCGGAGCCGTCGGCGCAGTCCTGCAGCATGTCGCAGCGGTGGTGGTTGGGCACGCAGTACGTGTGGTTCCACCGGTACTCGCCGCACGCAAACTCGCCGTCCTTGCACACCGGCGGCGCTGCGGGGCAGAGGGAGAGGTCAGAGGTCAGAGGTCACAGGGCAGAGGTCAGTATCCGCCGTCCTTGCACACCGGCGGCGCTGTGGAGGGGGGAGGGGTCATGGGTCAGTAACTCAGTACCTACTCACAGGCGGAGCTGGGGGGGGGGGGGGCAGGGGGAGGTCAAAGGTCAGTACTCGCCGTCCTCACAGACTGGCGGGGCTACGGTAAAGTAATCTTGGGGCTACGGGAGAGGGGAAGGGTCAGAGGTCATGGGTCTTTACTCACTGATCTCCACACCAGACCCAGCGCAGGTTTTAATGTAGGGCCTAATTTATGTAGAAAATAAAAAACGTGTCCGGACAAAATTTCGTCTGACATTTTTTCGTCGGACAGTTTTTCGTCCGCAGATTTTCGTCCGACTTTTTTTCGTCTCGCATTTTTTCGTCTGTACATTTTTTCGTCTGTGCATTTTTTCGTCTGTACCTTTTTTCGTCTGTATATTTTTTCGTCCGGACATTTTTTCGTTCGTATATTTTTTCGTCTGTACATATTTTCGTCCGGACATTTTTTCGTTCCATAAATTTTACGCCTGTTCACCCAAGGTTGAGTGAAAACATACTACAATGCTATTCAACTGTGGAGGCAAATGACGTCATAATAATACTGGGGGCGAAGCAGTGCAGTGCCGAAGGCAATGCCTTAGGAGAGATTACAGGCAATGGTAAGTCAAATATTTTTAGGTTAAGTGGTTGTGTATCTGGCTTCAGGCCGAAGGCCTGAAGCCTGATGCATAACCACTTAACCTAAAAATATTTGACTTACCATTGCTTGCAATCTATTCATGCAAGTAACTTTTTCCTTATCCCCCGGTAGGCAAACATCAGTAGGTAAGGTTAGGTTAGGTTAGGTTAGGTTAGGTTAGGTTAGGTTAGGTTAGGTTAGGTTACGTTAAAATTGTAGACGAAAAAATGTCCGGACGAAAAAACGCACAGACGAAAAAATGTACAGACGAAAAAATGTCCGGACGAAAAAATGTACAGACGAAAAAATGTACAGACGAAAAAATGCACAGACGAAAAAATGTACAGACGAAAAAATGCGAGACGAAAAAAAGTCGGACGAAAATCTGCGGACGAAAAATTGTCCGACGAAAATCTGCTGGACGAAAAACCGTCATGGAATCATAAAAAAGCTATAATTTGCCTCATTGTGATGCATGCTTGCGATAAAAAAAAAAAAAATACATTTCTACGAGATCAGCGCCAAGCGGCACGTCAAGTGTAAATCAGACCAGGCACCTGCTCACTAAGCCAAGCTCTGCAATAGACAAAAAGCAAGTGCGAAGGAATTCGGTAGTCCTGAGGCAGTGCGAAACCACAGACCGATTTAAAAACCCGGATGCCGAAAACGCAACGTGCTTGGGTGCAGAGTTCCCAGCACGGTAGAGCGCGTAGTTTCGTACGGCGGCCGGGCGGCTCCTCTCCCCCCCCCCCCCCGTCCCCGTGCCCGAGCACTGACCGACTCCCAGTCAAGGTCAGTCAAGGTCATGGCGTGGCCGTCGCTCGGTGGGCCGACCGGCCGGCCGCTCTAGCCGCCGGCAGACCGGAATGGTGCACTATAATTCACCACATTATTCAGGGTTTGGAATTGGAAAGCATTTATAACGGCAGCAAGCTAACAGTACAGTTGGTGACATACCAGGGAAATAAGCTAAAATTAGAGCGCTCTATTTATTGCTCCTGCCCCATGTTGAAGAGATACCCCTAAAAGCGTGATCTTTTATCGGCCCTTACGCAGCAAGGCAGTAATTCTCAGACCGGTGGATGGTATCAATAGAAAGAGAATGCGTCAAAGATTAACATGAATTAATTAAAATAACATTAAAATGTTAATTAAGCGTGGAAATAAGTCCCAAACATAAGCTAATTATTGCTCCTACCTCGGCGACGGCGCTCCCCGCAGTCGGCGGAGAAGCTAAAATAAAAGCTACCATCCTCCTCCGTAAGTCAATTTTAGAGCGGCCGAGTGGGCCGATGCGGGGCCACCAAACTGAGGTGAGACGTGGCTAGTAATTGCAAACCGCCATAGAAATCAATATCTTAAGACGTACCATATGGGATGATTACTCTGAAGCTGGAGTGAAAGCATGAGTAGATTGCAAGAAACGAAATGCATAGATTGGTTGAATTATGTACAATAGGCACAGCTCAGATGAAGCCATTTCTATGATGTTGATATATGACATAACCCTTCCTCTCCTCACCTATGACCTAAGTGCATTGGCAGTTACCGGCAGTTTTTGAGCACGAGTGTAATTCGCCATCGGACCGCAATACATGTTGCCAGGCTGCTGCAATTACAACGAACATACGAATAATGCCTTCATTTGTAGGCGTTTGTTTTTTAGGCGGTCTTTGACGTGCAAGGGGGGCGGGGGCATACCTGTCGACAACTTGAGTTTCTCTGAATTTCAAAAACTCCCAGAATTTCAATTCCTTATGCACTGTTGTAGGTACAGCTATGTTCACAAGTTTTCGTTTCCTCCTGTTCTAAAAAGGATGATATTTGTCGATTTCGTGCGTCGCTGATAGGAGGGTGCGTTTAATAATTAGGCCCAACGCTTTCTGCATCCGCGAGTACCTTCAAAAGGGAACAACAGTTTCCATTTATTACACTATGGGACATGTGACAAAATGACCACTGGAACACGCATGAAACGGAGCTCATATTCCTAAAAATGTCTACAATCACTTCTTTTCTGACACTATTAGCAAATACCATCTCAAGTTAGGTGGTTGACAGACAGTTAATGCCTAATGGAGATCTGGGGAGACTGAGTGATGCCAATTCACCACTTAACTGATAATGAGGGCCGAGGGAAGAGAAACATGCAACATGCACAACTGACAACTTGACAAGTGACAAAACACTACCACTATTGTGCAGTGCAGTGTGCACAACAAATTACAGCAGCCAGCCCAAAAATGCTTTTGGTGGCTAATTGCAAACAAGTCACTAAAAAATGTCTTAGTTGCAGCTGAACACTGCACAATAATCACACTGTTCACACATTGAGTGAGATGCCACAGGTGGTTTGAATCACACTTTGGTTCAACTGCAAATCTGAAGTGTTGTCATGAGGTTCATGCCTCCATGATCACAGCACTTTGGTTGTGGTTGGCATAACACTTGTAGTCTGCAGAGTTCCACATGAACTGCAGACACCTCATCTGGTGGTCTTCATGTTGCTCAACTTCTTCAGGAGGCAAATGTCGACCACCCAGCGGAAGCATGGCCCTGCAGAAAAGAAAGGTAATGCATAAGGTACAAACATTATCTGCTGAAACAGCTCCTTCTGTTGGCTGTTATTAAACTTTTAACATAGGTAACATAACAACATGTATTCCATGTATATTACATTTGTTGAAGTAAAATACTGCCGGCTATTTCAAAACCAGAAAATGAAATTATATTGTGGCATAATTCACCTGCTCAGCTATCAGTATCAAATAATAATTAATTTAATATTTGGCATATTCTATATAACACATTCATAGAATATTATGCTTCACGTTACAAGGACTCACAATCTTTCTGTTGGGTGTTTGATTGACGCATTAACTGAGTTTGTCTTAGGTTTTATTATTGCAAAAAATTCATATTGCATTATTGTATCAAAATACTGCCAGCAATAACAAAACAAGAACATGAAATGCCAATGAGCAAGCCGCCATTCCTTAAAATGGATTACTTTGAAAGGAATTTTAGTTTCTTTTAAGGAAAAGGAGAAATGATTATCAGGTAATTATCAGAAAATCACTCAACCTGCAAGTGGCTGGGTGGTTTCACAGCAAACATCAAGCCAAAACATATACTTACATCTATCTAACAATTGAGCCATTTGACTACTACAAGGATATGTGAGCAAAATAAGAATCCAATTATCCAATGTTGACTTCCTTGCAAAGTTTATGCCTTATTTTATGAAAATGTGTCACTAGAATATGATACTTATCATCGAATATTATTTAATTTACGATTTATTTCGATCGGAATGCACATGGAGTCCCGCGCCATTTTCGTCGACGATGAATATGATCGTGTTTCATGAAGAGATAAGGGGTTTCAATGGTCTTTCAAAGCAATAATTTGATGCAAAAATGTGTAGGAAATAATATGAAGCTGGTTCAAATGGCCATCAACCATTTAAAACACCGAAAATACTCACAACTCCGTCCCGACGACCACGCAGCACCGCGAACGCCACACTACTGGCACAATGCCAAAACTGCTGTCACAGCGGAAATGTTTTTTTTTCTCGATTGCAATTGTGGAATTATTAATTAAACAGAAGATGATCTTTCCGAAAAACCGACTCATTTCATACACAGATGCATGGAAAATAAAAAAATCCCGGTAAGTTTATTTGTATTGTTTTGTCGATTTTGACATGCTCCTAGTTTGCAGCCATATTTCGATATGTTCTACAGGGAGTTCAGAATTATTTCAGGACCAATCTTTTCCTCATTCATTTTCCCGTCGATCATGAAATTTTTAGAGCGGAACAATTGGTTTCCAGGCGGTCCGAGCGATTTTCGTGAGAAGGGTGCAAAAATCGGCGTCATTTTTAGAGCCTCGACACCAGCTCAACACAGGACCCTATGGGAGACGGTGAAGTAGCGGGAGCAATAAATAGAGCACTCTAATTTTAGCTTATTTCCCTGGTGTGTCACCGACTGAGTAAGCACGAATTGAAAGCGTGTCGTCTGTATGCATCTCCCACCTGTATTGTGTGCTACCAGCTCACATCGAGACCGTACGAGTGCCCAAGTGACCGGTGCGACGTCAGGGGGGGGGGGGAAGGCCAGGGGCCGTGGTGGCCTGACCGATCAACATCAGCCGGCCGACCGTATGCATTTACGAGTATGTGTATGGGGGGAGGGGTACCGTGAGGACGGACGGGTGAACGGGGGGAGGGGGAGACAGACGGGTACTTACGACACGACTGTCGCTCGTCCTCTCCGTCAGGACAGTCGCGCTGGTAGTCGCACACCCACTGGTTCGGGATGCACTTCTGAGACGCCGAGCACATGAACGACGTCGTCGGACATGTTGTCGAATATGTGTCTGCGGAGGGAGAGAGCGAGGGTCAGTGAGACATTAATGAGGTCAGCAGCAGGGTCGGTGAGGACTAGAGAAGGAGCAGGGACCAGCACTCAGCAGGGGTCAGCGAGGGGTCAATGAGGTCAGCAGTGGTCAGTGTGTGTGTGGGGGGGGGAGACTTCAAACATTCGTCCGGCCAGCAGACCGTACGAAAAGAGTACCCCTCTCCTCTCAATCAGACCAAGCGGTACATTTTTTACCCAATTCTCTCCACCCTTCCACCCTGGTACCTGAACGGTGACAAATATCGCTAACACTAGCTATGATGACTCCTTTCTGTCAGTAAACTGCGCACTATTCAGCAATATCCCAGAAAGGATTTGTCATGCCTCGTCATGCGCGAAACGAGTTTGCAAATCCTGGCTGGATGACTCAGCAGCGTTCCTGTCAGCGCTGTCAGGACAGATGACAGTGGGTTGGGTGGGATTGTAAGAGAAGCTGACAGTCGACGCTGCCGGGACAGGCGACAGTGACAGTGTTGTTAAAGATATGAGATAAGGTGACAGCCGAGGTTGGTCGCTTTTAGTGTGGGGTGACAGTCCGGTAAGAGCGCTGTGAAACAGGTGACAGCTGACACAAGATGCTGTCACCGCCGGCAGAGGTGACATCGCACTTCATCAGCTTTCGCCGCTGAAATTACTGACGGCGAGCTGAGAAAGGAACCAGAAGGTGTGGACCAGATACAAGCATACCTACTGAGTACTGCCCACCCGATGTCAGTACTATTCAATATTTGGCTACACTGTCTATATTCGCCGTCAGTGTAAACCAGTCACCGACTGTATTTCCCGCCCATATTCAATGCCCTAAGTCCGGTCAGGGACACACTTGTCGCACCTTACGAGGGAAGTCCGGAGAGGGTGAGAAGCAGAGACAAAGTGAACCAAAGTATATACCACCGTACCGGCCGGTGCCAGGCCGCAGGAGGCGCGTTCACCGGAGCAGCGCTCCAGTTCCGAGAACAGGCCGCCGACCAGGGGCGTCTGAATCAGCGTGACACACCGGCCCGGGGCGACCAGCGCCGCGCAAACAGCGCCGTGGGCAGGGAGAGAGTCGAGAGACCACACCACGGCGCGGCTCCCGCCGGGAGAAACCGGCCGGCCGCGCCACAAGTAGCCAACGCGACACGACACCGAAACACACTCTGTGGCTGCCACCTACGAGCCGACGATGAGCAGATGAATAGAAACGAACGTGGTCAGGAACAATACTCAGAACAACCTCGCGTTTATTTTATTTGTCAAAGCACTACAAGCAGCCAACTCCAGGGTATAGCCTCCAACGAAGTAGGGTACCGCCTCCGCCGATGAAGCAGGGCTGGTCGTGCAGCACGGGCGGCTCGGGCCGAGCGGATCCGGCAGGAGCCGGCGGTAACCGGCCCGCCCACCTGTTGGTTTCCTGAGTCAGCTGTCCGCGCCGGCCCGCCCGGCCCGGCCCGGTCCGCCGCCGGGACCCCGCGGGTGTCCGGGCGGTGCCGGGGTGGGCGGCGGCCACCTCCGACACTCGCCGACCGTTATAACAGCCTCGGCGGGCTCTCGGCCGTTTACAGGCGTGGTCCGGCAAGGCCGGGCGGGTCTCAGCTGACAGCTATAGTCCAACCACACCGTCCACAGCGCCACAAGGTCCGGCAGGCTCGGCCAACAGCCTCTGGGACAGGTTTGGACACCACGTGGGATGCTTGGCGCAGGTTCTGCCTGGAACTGGAGGTCTCCGACCCAGCACCGGACTCCGGGCCGACGCTGTGGCTCCGCGTTCCGATGAAACATTCATGTCTCAATGAATATCTTCAAGCATAGACAAGACGGGAATGTTTAAAAATCACTTAATATGCCAGAGCGTTGCACGGCATCTTCAAAGCACGATACCTTACCTACTGTCGCGTATCTTCAACAGTCAAAGTAAAAGAGCAAACGCTTCAAAAGGCAATCAAAAGTCGATAAAAAAGACAGTGACGTCTGGCTGTCCGGACAATGTGCAAATGCTTCAGGCCCCCAGAGACAGTGCAGTCCATTTTACACTTTCCATGTAACACAGAGGACCTGCAGTGGCCGAGTGGTTGCGGCGACACACCGCCAGTGATACCGTCTCACCGGCCGGCGCCGCGTCGCAGTCTCCCTGCTCGGCGGCACAGTCCGCCGGCCGCTCGGACAGACTCGGAGACTGCAGCGACGCGCCGCGAGCAGGACGGTAGCACCAGCCACTGGCTCTCCGGCCGAACCCCGCCGTCCGCCCGCAGGAAAGGGGATGGGAGAGACCGCGGAACGTGCCGAAGGCTGAGAGTGGCCGTGAATTCCACCCGTGACTGGTTCTCGTCAGGATGAGATCACCAGATGGTAATCAAGGCGAGCTGTCTACCAATTGTGGTATTTACAGAGGCGGGGATTCCCGCGGCACAGAGCAGCCTACGAACTGCAGGTCTGACTGCTAACAATGAGTGTACCAAGAGAAGACACGGATCTCAGTGTCTCCGGGTCGGGGGCTCCCGCAGGGGTATAAATGGTATAATAATGCGATCAGAGCCAATACCACCGAATCCGGCTCAGAAAGCTTCAGAGAGATACCGTCTCAGAATTGCATATGATTGGTAAATGCTGATCTTTCAGAAAACATTTACATTTACCCTGCAGCAAGCAATCAACAGCTACTTCGGAAAATTGAATGCATAATCGTTTACTTGCACACTGGCTAAAAGTGCACCTCGTTGCGAAGGGTTGTGGAAACTTAATCACAGATCTGCGACTGCATAACTACATTGCACCTTTTTAGATAAAGGTGACCGTGACAAATGACAAAATTCACCATGAGTAGGTATAGACAAAGGTTTAACTCGATTAAAAAGTAAGCCACTAAACCTGGCCCCGCTCCCAACATACAGATTCCGGCTGTCCAATTGGCAACATATTAACATCAGTCGTTCTCTGACGCTGGTGGTGGCTCACTGTCCATTGTATACGGAGGGATGCCAGTCACAGTTCCACGGGAGAAACAATCGGACGCACCAGTTATAATGACACTGGCGTGCCGAGACAAAGAGACAGCGCCAGTCTCATTCCCGATCGGCCGGGATCGATTTCACCGGCCGGATGGACTGGACCGCCAGATGGATATGCTATTCATTTCCCAATGAAGTTCCGCTCACGGGTGAATAGTCAAACCCAGTGGGCTGAGCGGGACAGACTCTCTGGGCTGAGCGGGACAGACTCACTGGGCTGAGCGGAACAGACTCACTGAGTTATGCGGGTCGGACTCACTGAGCAGGCCAGACTCGCCAAACTCAGTGGGTTGAACACATCAATGAGTTGTTCGTATCGACTAGTGAGTCGATGGAGCCAAACTGGGCTGAATGGGCCGGACTCACGTCCCACACGCCTCTCCATCTGCCAGTCGCCAGGTAAAACGAAGTATATAGAAGTATAATAATGTATCAATGGTCTCAATTTTAGCTCCTTAATGATTTTCAATCGTCTTGCATGGTGCTTAAAAGGTCATATACCTAATTTTCTAACTAGATACAAAATACAGCATTTAAAAAACAGACCGTTGCTTCAAAGCTGCCAGAAAGAACGACGACCAACAAGAAAAACTGCGTCAATATCGCCTCACAAAATCGCCTTAAATGGACTGACGGCGAACTGTTTGAGCGCCGCTGACACAGGAAAGCGATCACGGGGACCAGAAACGAGCACGCACTGGCGCACGGGACCGCTCTGCTTTAGACGCCGATAGTCTTTGATAGCGGTCGGTACGGACCGGTCTGGGTCTTATGTCCTGGGTCCGGTGTGTCACTCCTGTTACCCCCTCCACATACACACACAAAACCCTGCACGCACATCAGCGTGGCTCTGCCGGTAAGGTTGGCACTGGACGGCGTTACTGGACCTGGGGCGGGCCCGCGGTCCTAGCGGGCAACAGAGTCTTGAACGGACCCAACGTCTTTGGTCTGTCCGGGCCCGCGGTGCACCTGCTTCCTTCTGCAATGCACCAGACCTCTGCCTGCGCCGGAGGGGTGGGGGACAGAGCAGCGGACTGACTGACGTCACCACAAGCCGCTGGCGACTATAGTGCAGCTGTACCAGGAGCCACCAAGCCACCGTGACTATAGTGCAGCTGCACCAAAAGTCATCGCGACTATAGTGCAGCTGTATCAAAAGCCACCGCGACTATAGTACAGCTGCACCAAAAGCCACTACGACTTATAGTGCAGCTACACCAGGAGCCGCTCGCGACTATAGAAAGTGCGGCAGCAATAGGAGTTTCGTCTCTCAGTCCATGAACTATGAACTCATAGCCGGGCATCCAAAAGCAAGTTCATAACAGTGTGGTGTGGACAGTAGCCGCCGTTCCACCGGCCGCGCTGCTCAGACTGCCGCTCCTCTGCTGCGCCTGTATCGGTCGGCTCGGTGCCTGTCCCTGGTTCGGGGAACTCACTGGGGACGTTATTGGCCACCAAGTCACACGGTGAGGGAAGCGTCAGACGACAGCATGCATCATCCAGTGACGCCAAACGTCACCATACGGTGACGTCACTGGGGCCCATGGTCAAAGGAACACAGCACGGCGAGCGCGGCGTTTGGAGTCGGAACGACAGGGCGACTCAGCTCTGGCTCAGCAGGTATCCCGGAGAGCCCGACTCAGTTGCATGCGCGTTGGAAATAGGAGGGTGTCTACAAATGGGGATCGAGATGTCTCTGATATTCTTATCTCAGTTATGGCCGACGGGGTAGGTAGACTAGCTGCGACCGGGGCGGGAGGCTGGGCTGACGGTCGGAGATAGTCCGACGACCATGGACAGGGAGGGACGGTTGATTGCCCTTGGACTGATGTGAGGAGACTCAGCCGTAAACCCGGAGAGGGATCAGACGACAGTGTGGTGACGGGCCGGCAGCCGGGCGGCCTCGACGGCAGCTTAACCGCTCCCGATGACCGGACGGCGAACACGGCACCCGACCGCCTGCTGACGGCAGACTACAGACCACAGAGCCTCTCCACCGATAGGAGCAGACAGCGGCGAGTCTAACCCGACCAGCCCTGCTCGGAGCCCCCGGGGCAGAGATGGGCGGCGGTAGTGGTCACGCCACGCCGCCGAGGCCACTCACAGCCCGGAGACATCGTCCCACCTGTCAGTCCGTACACACCAGCACCGCCCGAGCGAACACTCCGGGACGGTGCAGCGGCGCGAAACACACCGGAACCCAGCCGTGTGAATACGCCTACCAGGAAAACCGAAATCTTCCGCGATGGAAAGTAACGACATTGTTGGGAACCAGTGGAGGTAGCTACTCATCGCGTCCGGGGATCTCTCTCTCTCCCTCTCTCTCTCTCCCTCCCTCCCTCTCTCTCTCTCTCTCTCTCTCTCTCTCTCTCTCTCTCTCTCTCTCTCTCTCTCTCTCTCTCTCTCTCTCTCCGCGTTGTTTCCTGTCGGCTGGTTTAACTTTGAGCACCGTTCGGTGGTCTGAATTCCGTCTCGACCGTCTCCCGGGACGAGTAAGAAATTCAGCTGCATTTTGTGGACCTTCTGGGACTGTGGTTGGTCTCTTCGTGAAGCCCATGGAGAGAGGACCCATGGAGAACCCTTCCAGCCGCTCCTCCGTCCCTCGCTCCGTTACAGTTGACACTGCAGACGAGCCCGTACTCTCTCCAGTACTCTCTCCTGTCGCTGGTTCCACGGCTGGCTGCCCACCGCCCACCTTTCACGGTACTCACGGCCAGACGGCGGCGCACGGGCCGCCTCCCACACTCCCACCTACTCATAGTTAACCCCCTCTACGTACCCACAACACGTGCTGCCGGCGAGAGCACAATGGCGGCCAGAGCAGCACAATAAAACACGCTGCAACGAGGCAATGACTCTTCATCAGGAATACAAGCATCTCGATCAGGCCCTTCGATTATTTAAAAAGGCTGTGAATGAACGCTTTATGAAGTGACAAAGTGTATCGTAATTGAAAACATTGAAGCTGTTGTGAAAACGTTAACGTTCAATAAACGATGTGTGTGTTAATCTTCTTGAAACACATAATTACCCCTGCATCCAGTGTAAACAAGGCAACACCCAGTGCTAGTTGCCTATTTACGAGGATTCACTTCAAAGAAACACCTTAGCTGACGGCGCGCATAGGTCGGCCCACCCCAGCATTGGTGGCTCAGAAGGTCCGTTCAGGTCCGTTCATATTCGGCTATGCCCACGGACCGTCCGACGATCTCTGCAGACCTCCGTGATGCCGCGAGACCCTGGCAAGCCAACATCACTAATTACACCGACAGACCTCAAAAGCAGCTCACATTTCGCGGACAACCACCGCTCTCATTCAAAGCTGCCCACCAGGAGTTGGGCACAGACCAGACGGGAGAGCCGTGTCGTGTAGTGAGGAGCAGGCCACGGTGACCCCGCAGGGAGGAGCGGGCCGCAGTCAGAGGGCATTAGTCACCAGTGCAGCCGGCGGGCGGACGGCACGGTTTTCCTCCAACCAGCACCGATGGATGCGGGATGTGCCTACCCTCGCGGTGGGCTGTGTCACGTCAGACACGGAACATTCCAGCATAGTGTGTCTCCTGCGGCTTACATAAGCGGCGCCGGCAGTGCGCGCAGAAGGTGCGTGCTGGCGGAGCGCCGGGCTGCCGGCTGGGACGGGCGTTGGTGTGTTCCCACGACCGGCGGCCGCCGGCGCCGCAGATCCAGGTCACCGAGCCAGTGTCAGCCGGCGGCCCTCGGAGCGCGAGCCGGCGCCGGCGCCATGACCGGCGCGCCGCCGCAGGCACCGACCGACGGCGCGCCACAAAAGCCGCCGCTGCTCAGCGGCCGCGCCGGTGCCGACTTTCACTGCCGAAGCTCGCGCCGAGCGGCGCCCATCCCGCGCCGGGCGGCCGCCGAAAAACCGGGCCTGCGCGCCGGCCGGCCGGCGGCGGCGCGGCGACACGCGAGAGGTCAGTGAACCGCGGGTCAGCCGGGCCGGCCGCCCTGGCTGACGCCGGCAGGCAGCGCGGCCGGCCAGAGCAGCTGAGTCAGAGCGGCGCCGCGGACCCAGGCAGCTCTGGGACTGCGGACTGGAGGCGCGCCGCTGCAGGCCGGTGGTTCCTGCGGGAGCAGAGTAGGCCCAGTGCCGGGTGTGGCAGAGTGCCCCCGGCAGGGCTTCAACTGGAAGCAGCGGCGGTCAGCTCGGCAGCTGACTTTTACGCGTAGTCAGCAAGGGATGCCTATGCTGCGCGTACTTCGGACAGATTGTAACGCCACGATAGGTGTCTGCGTGAAATCACAGCAAATTGCATGGCTTAGTAAAAGCTGTTTCAGTGACGATTTATTCAACATTTGATCAACCACATTATCTGATTGTCGCATATTTGGGATCCATAATTTTCACATGTTGGGGAGATCCTGCTGTTAGCCTATGGATAGGCCATCCACCAAAGGGAACGCACCAACCTAATTCCCAAAGGCTCGCCGACCTGGACCGTCCCAGTCCCGAGAGCCCGGGGCTCATTCTGCGGACCAGGGATTCAATTCAACCGTGTTCTGGTGGCAGCGTGTTCATCGCAGATATTGGTCCAAAGCTCGACTCATCACAGCTGACAGTCTGATGGGCAGCTGGTCGCGGTATTTGTGGGCAGCCGGTGACCGGCCCGGTCGACACTGGCCCACTGGCCGGCCGCGGGAGGTGTCGCCGGCCGGTGTCGGTGCAGCCACGCCGCCGCGGCGGCGTGGCTGCACCGACACCGGCCGGCCGGCGGACGGGTGAGATCACAGGGAACAGAGGCGCAGTGTAGTCACAGAGAACACCGCTCGCAGCTCACAGGTGCGGGGTTTCCAGTTCATGCACAGCTGCTCACAGCTTCCATCTCACACCTAACAGTTCCCATTTCATGCACAGTCCCTTTTAGCCACCATTATTTAACTTCCGTAGCCATGACTAATGACTTCCAAAGCCGACCCGAGAGGAGGGAAGGGTGCTCCGGGAGAGGATAGTGTATTTACCAGCCACCCTCTTCCTGAAAAACGCACCCGCAGGGACGGATCTACCTTGACGGAGACCTAAGGCAGAATCGGATGGGCACGCCGACCTTGGCAATGACAGATGAGCCAATAATGAGAGCAAAAACAGCGAATGAATATGAATTACGAAGGCAGTGTTCGTTACGCTTGACATCTCATGGCGTGTCGACAAAAAGGAACAGTCGCTAGGTTAGCACTCTCTGAAGCATTTTCTACGCTTTCGAGGAATTGAAATTAATATGCATTTGCTGGTCGACTTTGAAAAATATGCTAAACGACTTGCTATCTCATCATACTAGTTAGTAGAAGGGCAGCGGGACCGAGAAGACTGCGTTTTTATATATTCTATCAAGATAATACAAATCCATATGGTTTATTTTAAAATTCAAATAATGCTTTGGAAGAGTATCATACAATCATACTTTAAATCACATCGTTGCCATACATAGGATTTATCGACTGCTCATTCGTATTAAATTTAAATGCCAACCATAAGAATGGCAATTGGCACACATGAAGCTTTGAACTATTTCAGGGTTGGTCGTATCTATACACGCTCTTTTGACGCCAGGGGCAAGTTGTTAAGCCCTTAGAATGCGTACGCGTGCACTTGGCTCCTTCTATTAGAGCACGGAATCCCCTGACGTTATATAAGATCGGACTCCTCAGGAAGGATGTCTTCACTCCATACGCTCCACACACAGGTTATATAACACTGGACCCTTGGCTACCGCCGCTCCTCAGCTACACGCTACGCGAACGGGGGAGAAGATCGAACTACTACAGTTAAGGTTAACTGTTATCAGGTAACCTGTCTGGTGCGGTGGCCATCGGTACGTTCGTGAATGGGTGTAGACGGTCCTGGAATTCAGTGTGGCGGACCCAGTTGGGACTCAAACGGGGAGGCAAAGGTGGGTTAATTGAGGATCGGACGCTTATCTCTTTTCATGCACATTGCACTGTCATATGGATAGTATTTAAAATCAGGTCTCAGAGGCAGCCATGGCTGTAAGAGAGGCAAGAGAGACAGGCAGCATCTCTTTGAGGCCTCCAGTGTTTGGATCAGAGCTGGCCTAGTGGAGGTTTCGTCCTTTTTTTCTCGCCGGTCCCTCCCACGGAGATGGTACGTTGAATAGGGAGCGCTCGCTGCGCATCGGTAATGAACGCCGTGTCTCTCCACGACCCAGGCTATACTGAGCCTGATGTTCGCCTCCAAATATAGATCATCGATCCGGCGGCATGTCTAGACCGTACGGCATCAGAAGTCCATAAACACTCATACATAAGAGACTTCTGAGGCTACTGGTGATGAACGCGCGGATTATTCAGACTGCATATGTGAAGGCAGCCCGCCCGTTTTCCGAAAACGCTTAAGCCACCCCTGTGCATGTATGTCAGTGTACATACTCGTATGCGTGTTGTACGAACGGTGAATAACTGCATGTGTCCGCAATTCACGGCAAAAGGTCCGGGTCGAACGCTAAAAAAATATGTCTTATCAGGTTATATTATATAACAAGGTGTGTGTTGCCGTCGCCTTCCTCTAACTGCCGTCCACGCAGGCCTGGCGACTCGACCAGGCCGAGCTAGCTCCTGGGTAAGATTCGCGGGTTATGTAACACGGGAGTCCCATGGCTGTCGCCATCTCTTTCGGCAGTCAACAGGCTTGGTATGAGGCCATAAGAGCGGTTATATAACACAACACCCGTTACGTAATTGTCAAAAAAGCATGCTTTTGA
>NW_024883956.1:0-32807 GCF_019059575.1 Amphibalanus amphitrite
TTTCCATAGATCCAGGAAAATGGATCTGGGATTTGATCCAATGGGTCCCAATCTCGGATCCGATGGAATCATAGATCCTTCTCTTTATTTTATTGAGAGATACATTGGGATGATAGATCCGAGTCTTTTTTTTACTTGAGATGGAGTGAGATCATAGATCGTCACTTTTTTGCCAACTCAGAAGTCCTAAAGACTCACTTGTTGCAACTCACCAAAGTTCTGTTTTAGTAATTACATGTAGGCATCATAATTCATAGTTTGGTGGCACTTATTGACAAACATGTGGAAACATGGTTTCATAGGTACGTACCTATGTTATACTTGGTAAGATCTGCTCGGATCATAGATCCATGTTCCTGGTTTATCGTCAGATCCTATGTGATCATAGATCCGGGATATATTTTTTACGTGGGATCCGGTGGGATCATATATCCAACATTGCAATTTGCTTTGAGATCCATGGCGATCATAGATTCATCATTCTGAGCCATGCACATGTCTGTGCACGAGTGGGTATAGGCATGTCAATTGTCAAGATATACATTTCATTAAAGAGATTGTGGCCAGCCTGCGTCAGATAAACAAATAATTCCTACGAATCGGATGCCATGACAGCATGTTTGGCTATAGAGGCCGGTGCTGTATACTTAACCCGCGCACCGACGGGGATCTGCGCCAACTTCGCACCGACTGGGGGGGGGGGGGGCGGATGACCGCCCCCCTGAGATCTCGAGAACGAAGCAAGATAGCGACAAGCGGTAAACGGCATCGGATACGCACGGTCAAGATCTACAATTTTTACTAAGGTCATTTTCAGGTCAGGTCAAAGATGACGTCACAGGGGTCGAAAAAGTCAAAATGGCGGCGCTAGATATGGAGAGTTTTTCTCGAATAACTTTCGAATTAGTCAAGATAGGAACAAACTAAGGGCATCATCGTGATCCTCTCGTCAATCCGCATCGAATGATATACATGTTGACCTCGAAAGGTCAAGGTCAAAGGTTGACCTCAGGTCACGTGACCTCGAGGTCATCATGTATATCATTCGATGCGTCTTGACGAGCTGAACACAATGAGACCATCCACGCGTCTGTATCTTGTTCCTGTACGGAGTTATTGGCCAAAAACCTTTGGTGACCTTTGATGACGTCACATGACCTCACAGCTGCCCAACAGCAAAACAGACCTCAAGGTAGTGAAGGTTGATCGTATATGAAGTCATGTATGGTATATGGGGCCATTCCGACCCGTTTTAGTGGTAAAAACAGGGAGTTGATTTTTCCCCCATTGACTTATAGGTAATGGGGAGGCCGCAAAATTGGCCTGACCTTAGGTCACCGATATCAAAATTCCGAGATATACAAATAGTAGCTACTAATGACCTAATAACATCCTGCGACTTTCAAAGGCCTCCGACATCTACTGTAGCTCTGGCACGGTGACAAAGTTGCAAAAAAGTGACTTGAGGCTGCGTCATTCAAAGTGACCTGGTGACCTGAACTTGAAAGGTAGGAGGTTCAAACTTGCACACCATGTGTAAAATTAATGAGGGAATAGTCATACCAAATTTCGCGCTATTCGCGAAAAACCTCAGGGGGGGGGGCGGATATCCGCCCCCCCGTCGGTGCGCGGGTTAAACTTAAACGCTCGCTTCATAATGCTATTTGAGAATCTATTTTTTCCTAATCGTTTCTGGACAACGAATGGCTGAGCGTAGGGGAGAGGCGGGAGAATTGGGACTTATTTCTCAAGCCATACCTATTTACTAAGGTATTATTTGAGAAGTATTGTTGCCAAGCTCGCTTTGTGCAGCACCATTAAAAGATGGGCCATTTATCTGCAACATACCATCCTAAAAACCGAGCTTATGCTGTGGTGACTGGTGTGGTTATGTGTGGAGAAAACAAAAATACACATTTTGGGGAGAATAGGGACACCTGCAGGAGAAAAGGGACAGACACGAGGCTGAATTGGGACACATAAAAATGAGGTATTGGGACAACAAAGCTCGTCTAGAAAAGTGCATTTTTATGTCAAAAATAAAAAGTTGAAAAATTGACCTTTTTATTAGCCCTCTTTTAGTTATGTATGGTATAGACGATTTCTTATGCTTTCAATGCACACTTATCACCAGCACAGTGACTTGGGGTCACATATAACCATTACCATCGGATTCAGCGTGAAAAATAAGCCATAAAACATGTGTCGCACGCCCATGTAGCAGAAAGTGAACACCGTAACCTTTCGTGACCTGACCTTGACCCGTACTTAGTATGACCCCTATGCGCACATGGTACCTTCACTAGGTCTTTGAGGTCATTTTTTGGTGAGTTTCGAGCAGCAGCTGTCGATTCCGCTGTCCGTAAGCCTAATCATGCAAAATCCCAGAATTTGACCTTTGACCTGACCTTGACCCGAAAGTTGACCTCAATCTTAAAATCTTAAGAGTGCTTTGGGAAGGTCTCGTAGAGACCTTTCGAACGCCGCCTCGCGGGGCTCGATGCGACCATTGGTTCTCGAGATAACAGGGGGGGTCGGATCCGACCCCCCCCCCCAGGCTGTCGTGGGTACGGAAATAGCCCAGGCGGTGCCGGGTTAAAGGGACCTTCCCACCTTCAAAAAAGTTAATGAATTGGCACGAAAGTGATGTCGCTCGGTTCAGAAAGAGCTAAAACGAATATCTACCAAATTTCATCGAAAAATATTCACCGGTTTTCAAGATATTAGACTTTTACTTTTGTTTACTTTTTGGGATCTCCGCTGTTCCTAGCGACTTTATTTGAAAGTGCGGCATTTGTTGCGCGCAAAGCAGCATATACCACCGCGTGCTACCAAACGTTTTAGTAAAAGATTTAAAAATCGTTAGATCTCCGCTGACGTCACAAATTCTAAGGGGGCATACCAATGCACTAGCCCTTAGAATCCCAAAACTGCAAGTTTGAAATTCCATATCTCCGAATTAAAGCATTTGTCGATGTTGTGAGTGCCCAAACCGGTATTTGCAGGCCATGGCCACCAATTTGGCTATCTCAACTCAAAACTAATGTTAAGGTGGGAGTGTCCCTTTAAACGGCATCCATGTAGATATCGCTCGACAAAAAGTCATGCGACCGGCTTCCATTAGCTACCTAACCCTTGCATAACATCAACTATATGTGTGATGTGTCATTCAGCGGTTTACGGCTGAATTGCAATAATCTTTGATCGGAGTACCTAATACAGGTAATACAGGACCTTAGAACAGCAGTAGCAGGTTTGACAGCATTTTTATAATTGGTTGAAGGTCTTGAGTCAGCACTAAGAACAGGTTGCCACACAAACCAGTTTATTGCAAACTATACCAGAGTGCACTAACTCAGCGTAACAGAATTTAAGTACGCATAATAAGAATTGAGTTATTGTATTAGGCGATTATTCAACAATGTAACATGATGTGGCAAGTCGCGGTAACTGTTGGTAACCTCATGACATTAATATTTGTGTTGCACGTTATATAATAACCGTAACCGCGCTGTCCTGTCCGTGGCCCTCCCAGATCACACCGATGAGCTTCGTGTATGACAATACATAATAGGTACAAATACCTATCATAGGTGGCGGAACGGGGGGGAGGGGTGCGCCGGGGCACCGTACCCGCTCTTCATTTTGCCAATTGTTTTGAAATTCCCATTTCAGTAGTATTCGCTCAAGAGAGTGCGGGTTACCTAACGGTGGAACGGATTACGAAGGAACAGGCTAGTTAGTAAAAGATGAGGGAAACATCCTTGGAAACACCTATGTATAAACAAAAGTTCTCGGTCCGCTTGCAGCTCATTTCTTTACGTGGTGTGTTTGTTTCTCTGTTCCTCAAAGTTGCAACGGCGCTCCGGAAAGGAGCAACATCGAAACGGACCGTCGACTATATTTGATATTTATATCGAATGATGCCAATGCTCTTATTGTGTACCGTAAGGTGGAGCTTTTTGAGACATTAGGGCTATTTGAGACAGTATGAAGTGGTTTTGTAAAATCGTGATACCTAAAATGATAGGTAACCGTCATATATGTAGGTAATTATTTGTCGTTTTTGCTCAGGCAATTCCCCGTTTGATTCCACGCCAATCTGAACAAAAATGACAAAAAAAAATTAATGGTTTTCATTTGATAGCGATTTTTCTAAACCACTACATTCTGTCTCAAATAGCTCCACTGTCTCAAACAGTCCCACCTTGCGGTATCTACTATCTGGCGTGTTTAGCTGACATGGCGGCGCTCCGTGCAGGTGCGCGCCTGGTGCCTGCTGCTGATCTTGGCATCCTGCACGTCCACGTACGACTACATCGACCAGTTCGTCGATGAGCTGCTCCTCTCCCGGCCTGGTAAGCAGACGACCTTCATATGGGCACAATTGTGTATTTCCACTCCACACATACAGGACGGGGCGGGGATGACATGCATCGATACACGACGGGATGGCCGAAAAATTTGTCAGTTTGCAGCAGGCCAAACATATTATCTGTTTTGTTTTAATGATTTCAAGATTAATAGGTGACTGCAGCAAGGCAGTTAAAGACTGCAGTGCTCGAACTGTGATTGGATTCTTTAAAGGTAGTGTGCCAGCTTTCCTGGACCGTATGGAGTTAATGGTCCAGATAAGCAGAACCGGATTTTTAGAACTTATCCATACCTTCAAAACTCATGGAAACGTCTTGAATTCTTCGAATTTTGAGTACCCCAGTGCGAAATTCGCCCCGACGGGTTGTCGGTCGTACCCCAACCACATTCCACACCACTATGAACAATAAATGCACACACTGAAATCGCTATTACCGATAGGCTCATCCAATCAAGTTTCGATAAACCCGTTCATCATCATCTCCTGCGGTTTCGAACACGCCTGTTAGGTGGTGCGGTAGATCGCGCCCAAAGCCAGGGCCCCGGTAACGTGAGGTAGCCGAGTCGGGGCAGCGTGCGCCGACCTAAGCCGGGGCCGCGCGTCCTCCCGGTGTCATGTGATAGCCCGGGGCTGCCCGCGGGGATGCGGTAGACCGCGCCCAAAGCCGCGGCCCCGGTTTGGGTCAGCGCACGCTGCCCCGACTCGGCTACCTCACGTTACCGGGGCCCTGGCTTTGGGCGCGGTGGTGGTGCGTCGGGCCGCGCGCTCTGACTTCGGCCAAGAAAAATGCGTCAGCTGATCATTGTCATTTCTGCCACTTTCATGTGGTGAGATGGGGTCATAACTTTAGAGACGGCTGTTTCATATCAATTATTTTACATGAAATAATATTTCCAACCATAAATTAATGTTCGACAGCCAAATTAAAGATACCAATACAGGCTTACAGTTTAAATTCGACATTGTGTTGTCTACGATTAGACAGCTGAAAGCTCATTCCCGTACGTCGTAACTCTATAATGACCTTTGCTTATTGTCACATGTGCGCCGCATTCGTGATTGTTGCCGACGCCTGTTTGCAAGTCAGCCCACTACAGTTGTTATACATATCGAAAAACCGATAAACTTTTAGGCGATAAAAGCACTATTTTAGGCCCATTTTTGATTTTTTTGCGATATTAGGTAAAACAGAAGCTTCTTATTCTAGGAAAAATAAAATGGGAAATCATTCAAAGGTGGCACACTACCTTTAAACATAAAACAACAGTAAGGTATTTATGTTACGCAAAACACATTAAATTTAAATGTCAAATTAAAGGCAATGACAATAATCTCCAGACGTATGCTTTATTTCTACTGCACTCGTCCGCTAAATCCGGTATACAGGAGGTTGAGGCCTCCCACAGAGCTAACTGGGGCGGGCTGCAGTCTGCAAGGTGATCGAGAAAAACAGGTCCTGCCGGGTTGTGAAACGCCGGCTCGAAACAGCCGTCACCGCGGGGAACGTGTTTGACACATCATGACATGTGGACAGTCGAGCCTGGCTGACCTTGACCGAGCTGCCACCAGAGGATTAGGGTATCGAGATGCGATTCCACGGTTGGCATGTGGTAAATGATGGAGTAATCTGAACACAGGCCTGCACTTATCGGACGGAGGGATGGTTGGATAAGAAAGAGACGGCATGCAGTCAGCGGGAATGGTCGCGTTAAAGAGGCAGAGAGAGAGAGAGAGAGAGAGAGAGAGAGAGAGAGAGAGAGAGAGAGAGAGAGAGAGAGAGAGAGAGAGGGAGAGGGAGAGAGAGGGAGAGAGAGAGAGGGAGAGAGAGAGAGAGAGAGAGAGAGAGAGAGAGAGAGAGAGAGAGAGAGAGAGAGAGAGAGAGAGAGAGAGAGAGAGAGAGAGAGAGATCCACGCTGGACCGCGGATTACTTACGGTACATGGGATCTTTAGTACCTAACAATTACGGCCAGTTGCGCCTGAATACGTCTTTATGTTCAAGGGACCCACCCCTCCCACCTTCAACAAAGTTAAGGAATTGGCATATAAGCGATGTCCCGTTGTTCAGAACGATTAAAAATGAATGTCTACTAAATTTCACCAAAAAATGTTCTCTGGTTTTCAAGATATTAGACTTTTACTTTTGTTCTACCTTTTGGAACCTCCGCTGTTCCTACGACGTCATTTGGAAGCAATATTTGGGCACCCTTAAAGTGCGGCAGATGTTGCGTGCAAAGCAGTAGGTACCTATATACCATCACGTTTTAACGATGGTTTAAGTATAAAATTGAAAAATCGTTAGATCTGCGTTGACGTCACAAATTCTAAGGGGCATTCAAACGCATTAGCTCCTTAGAATATGAAAACTGCAAGTTTGAAATTAAATATCTCCGAATTAAAGCAATTTTCGATGTTGTGAGTGCCCAAACCGGTATGTGCAATCCAGAGGCCCCAATTTGGCAATATCAACTGCAAACTAATGTTCAGGTGGGATGGTCACAAAGAAAAAACAGTCAAACAGGTATATAAAAAACTCGCATCTTATCGGAGCGGAAATTCTCCGACGCCCAATCGGCAAAGATGCACAATATATGTAGACTGGACGGACTCCCGGGCTGAGAGGGGCGCGCTCTGTGCTGGACGGACTCCCGGGCTGAGAGGGGCGCGATCTGTGCTGGACGGACTCCCGGGCTCAGAGGGGCGCCGAGACTGAACGGACGGCCAGCCACGACCCCGCTGAGCCTGTCGAAATACTGTGATCGGACGGCGGCCGGTGTCCGGGATTAGTTGTGTCGTAACGCCTTTCAGCTGTATCGGCTGGCAAGCTCAGCTTCACTCGCCGAGCTATAAAGTCCACGTAATGACGTAAAATGGAGGCAGCAACGCGAATGTGCAGGGCCCCGAATGCCGCAAATACTTCTCTAAGTGGCTCAGTATGACTCATTCGATACTACATGCCAGTGGTGATAAACTGCGTGTGCTGTTATTCCCAATCCGGTCTGTAGACTGGAGTTGCTGCGTGTATCAGCTGGGGCCGGGGGGACGGTGGGAGAGGAACCGGCAACAACTGAGTTCCGATGGTCGGGTGTCCCTGGCTTTATCAGTGCTGCTAGAGGATAGTCACGTGGTATTTAAAGGGTCATGAGCTATGGAGGGGACGGTGGCCACCCTGCACCTTCTGCGACCTCCAGTGCCTGACACTGGCAGTGCCCGCCCGGAGAAAAGCTGTGCTAATACGGGAGTGTATAACTGCACGGGTGTTCATCTGCCACTGCTTCGACAGATGTCTATCGTCTGTCTCCGTCCCGCAGTTTATCGCGCGGTACCATCTGGCAGCCGCAGAGCACTGCTATGCTGCCCTGGCGGACCGCTCCCCGTATATGGGGCGCCAGGCCGGTGCTCAGTTGGACAGGGGCGCGAAAAGGTGTCGGCGACGCGCCTTTAACGTCTGATTGACGCGCCTGAGAGGAATTCAACCATATTTTCACACGCCTCGGCCAGTGGAATATTGAGAAACGTTAGTAACTTTATGTAAAAAAAAAAAATTATCCGTCACCTTTGCACTTGCATAAAGTATAAATGTTGTGCGTGTAACGGGACTGTATTATTATTGACTAATGAGTTGGACACCTTCGCATAGCCACATAGCCAGTTTTTGTGAGATGGATCCCCCTATCGCGGTACCTGACTCCCTAGACATGGCGTTACAAATGGTATCAGGGCTGCCGGGCATAAACAAGATCCTGCAAGCCCACGGCATGTTCATAGCAGACTTATGGTTCATGCCCTGCAGATCACCGTCCGTTCTAAGCTTGTTCAGAACCCAGTCGGTGCGCCTGTAAAATTGAAAATACCAAAGGGCTTTGCACGCATAGACTGCATTCCATAACCATGGATGAGAGAAGCTTCCTTCTTCCATCCTATAACCGTGTTCCAAGACCGCAGCTATGGATGACAGCCCAGAAGATTCAGAAAATCGTTACAAAAAAAAAAACAATTGCAAAGGTAATTTGGTGATACCATTTGACGATATGGCGATTTGAAGATGCTTTGCTGATACATCCAGCGTAGGGCTCGGCAAGTAACTCCCAGACTTGTTGTATTCGCTTGTTTATCGTGCTCCCAGACGGTAAAACGCGCTACATTGATGTCGGCGTTCAGAGTTCAGACCCCAGACGTGCTGAACTACTGTCGTTCATATCCAGACGTCCTAAACTTCTGTCGTTCAGACCGCAGACGTCCTGAACTGCTGTCGTTCAGACCCCGGACGTCCTGAACTTCTGTCGTTCAGACCCCGGACGTCCTGAACTGCTGTCGTTCAGACCCCGGACGTGTAGCACGCTACATCTTGAACATTTAACGTAGTATCTTTTCGGCACGGCTCGGTCCGGCAGTCCCTCTCCCTCGCAGTCATGCCACACGCCTAGCCCCGCTTTCCCACACCCAATCCCCCCCCCCAGTTCCCTTAATCTATCACTGTCCGCACAGAATGGGCAGCCGTTAAAACTCCCATTAAGACGCGCGCTTTTGGAGACAGCTACCGCAGGATGAACGATTCGAATCCCAACAAGTAACAGCTGGATCAGTAACACTGTCAACAGCTCGTGGACCCACGCCGAGAAGAGATAACGGCTGGGAGCGCTGGATCAGCAAGATACGTCATCAGATCATGGATCAGTGTAAAGGATGGATGCCGGCTGGAGCACACAGCCTCCTTTGTCGGGGTACAACAACCCAGGGTGAGTGACCCGGCAGAACGCCTTGAAGGTGACCTGCACAGCAGCTGCAAGCAATGACCTGTAGTTCCAGATTTCGCCACTGAATAGAAGAGGCAGCACGCTACGGCCACACCCCGCAACCACAAGGCCTGGCGGGAAAGGTCAGCAGCGAAGCGGGGGGTGCTAGCCAGCTGACGATGGGGACACGCCCAAGGTACTAGTTGCCAGAGCTACCGCCAACCGAAGGGGGCAGCACTATCCAGACGCGAGAAAGGTTGACAACAAAGGATGTATGATTCTGGGAGATAAAACCATTTTGACGGAAGATCGGACGGAGGGGTGGCTCCTAAAGTAATCAGCCAATACAGTAGCCGCGGGAGAAATGACTGACAAATATGGGGCTTGTGGCAAATGCAGGCTTGAATTCCAAGGGCTAGAGTCACCGTCAGGTTAATAGCAAAATAGAACCAAGAAAATGGAGCAGCCGGCCATGAACAATGTCTGCAAATCCCAAGCCTGGAGACTAAGCAAGAGGACGTCGGGAAAACAGTTATACCAGCTCAGCGCAACGGTCGTATCGGAAACAGCAATACGGAATACACCGATTCGCCAAAATCTAAAATGAAGGCCAAGATACGAAGTGTCGTCTCCTGAGTACATTGTAAGTGGCTGGAACAAAGAAACGCTGTTGAGGCTAACTAAAGCTGTTATGGGATTCAACCCAATTCAAGCAAACAACGACGAGCTATATGGAATGTGATAAGATGTTTAGCTACCGAGGTATTTGGATAACCAGAGGAAAAGAAGGCTGCTGCGGGCAGTCGATATAAGAATGAAAGTGGTTGAGGATAAAGAAACGGCACGACAGAGCTAATTCACACTTTTATCAATGTTCTTATATCCTACACATCGATGAACCGACTGGTAAAACTCCCAATATGAAGATGGTGAGCGGCCAAGTGACAACGCACGGGAGTAACAAAGACACCCTGGGTGCAATGACTCCGAGGTCGGCTCAGGGCGTGGCAGCCCCTCGAGCTATAAAAGGTGCACGATTCACCCCGGAGGGCAGTCTGCAGCCGGAGCCGGAGACGCCATCTGGAGGCCGCCGTCGGTCCGGGGTCACCCGCGAGAAGCCTCTTCAGTTCGACCGACCAGAGCCGGAGGACAACCGCCGACGCTTGTGACCACACTGAGAAGCGGAAGCGCAGAGAAACTCCAGAATGTGAGTGTTGTTGAAAAGTCTGCTCAATCCCTGATCCTTGCCCCCCCCCCCTCTGCCCAGCTTGCCGTGCCGTGACGACTGCCAAACATTTTCGGTTGCCATAAAATGCACTCTCAATTGGAATTGGAAAACTTAAATTACTTTGAACTTATTGGTCCAGACACCCTAGTAGCATATTAGGATCTGAATTTCGAGGTCATGTCAGAGTCGCCAGCGAATCGTTATTGTCCGTTGGAATTCACGATTAGGCCGTGAGCGAAATCCTAAAATTTGAATAAGCAGCTCAGTGTCACGAACGCTGAAATTGATGACAGGATGCGTGACAACATTGAATATGTCATTGTCTTTGGTCAAACTGGTTCGTTCGATTTATTATAATCGGCGGTGGTCAAGTGCGATTTGAGGTTGGAATTCGTTTGTGAAATTAATGGTGTAGATTCGTGCTTAATTCACTAAAAGTTGCATTGCGAAATTATTGGTAATATTGCTGAAGGAATTAATTGCGAAGTCGAAATCAATTATAGACCAGGTAAATACGGTTGAAAGCGAATGTAATGTTTTAAGGTGGCGACTGATTCATGCGATCGATCTATGAATATGGCTATGAGTTATGATTTTCGAAAGATACGAATGCTTGAGCTTACGGCGGAATTTCTTCTGTTACTTAGGTGCAGAGTTGTGAGCAGTGGTTTAAGGTTGACGGTTTGACACTTTGCGACATTAGGTGGTCACTTTGCGTCATTGAAATTGCGAAATGTCGAGTAACAGGTAGATGTAGAATTGTTTGTGATTAGAACTAATAGGCGACTAACATAGGTACCGATCGTTGTGCTTTTGTAGAATAAATACTAGAAAGGACCATCTTTGTTGGGGAACGATTAAATGGGACAGGAATTTAATTAAAAAAAAAACTTACGTGGAATGGAGCTGATGAGATGTCGAACAGGGAGATATTGCAGCAATATTTTACCAGATTCACACTCACTGACACATCCGGTGAATCTACCCGGCCAGAAGAGACAACACGCACGAACACGGTACCGCGAGTGTTGACGCGCCCACAACGGCGTGACTGTGACTGACGGTGTCGACGCGGCGCCGGCCGGCGGCCGTGGTATTCGTCGTCCCCGACGCGGGCGTTGAGCCGCCAGAGGGCGCGAGGAGCAGCCACAACAAGGGCAGTGGGTTAGCCGTAATTGGGGCGCGTGCGGTAGGTGAAGGTCATCGTATAGAAACATGGTTAGTTGTGGAAAGTTGCAACGGGATAAGAACGTAAACAGTTAATGCATAATTTTAAATATGACATGCTATATGATATCTAGGACTGCAGTTCGTTTGATGTGCATTGGTTACTGCTAATAGGATGATTTAAATGAGATTTTCTATGAAAGGCTAGGGAACCCTATGACAATATTATGGCACTCTATAAAGATAATTTGTATAGGTAACTAGTAGCCCATCAGAGGCTATCGAACGAGTTTCAAGGAGTCATTTCCGTTTGAGCATTCAGTAATCCACTATGATACGGTGGATCACAACCAGACGACAGATCGGTGCGTACTTATTCGTTCTAGATCATCTGATTAAATCAAGAGCGGTTCGAGGTCTGCTAGGATTGTATACGAGAACTGATAATTAGGCACACGCGTGCAGCAGAAATTATGACTTGAGAGTACGATTGGGTTTGGATAAATAATGCGTTTCTGTTCTTCGTGTTCTTGCGAGTTAGCGCCAATAATTATTCCATCAATATTGGTACAGGGCATTGTGAGGCACAGACGGCTTGTTTGCCCGTCTCCTATGGCGTAACGTTTACCAGCATGACTGTATGAGACACAGATGCACTTCTCTAAACCCCGTCCAGACCGGAATGATAAGAGGGACACACCGTCACGTACGCAGGGCATATGCACGTTTTCCGCCAGTGGTACCGGCCACTGTTAATTTTCCCGCTTAGGTAACACTGGGTGAGAAGGCAGTGAGAGGTTTCTACGGCAGGGGGAAGGGGGAAGATTGGCACAGTATGCAGTGGAGAGTAAGTTATGCCAAAGGCAAGAAGCCGAAGGTCAGGGGTGAGTCACCCAAAGGGCGGATAAAGCGAGCCGTAGTGTCCCGAATAAGTCCTCATACTTATTTCGTAAAGGTACTCTAATCGGTACTGGACAGCCTCAGGGGAGGGAAGAATGTACTCCAGGACACGTAAGGCCTTGAAAAGTAAATCCCATGGTTTAAGGATAGTTCCAGGATATGAACTAGGGTCCCTGGGTCGTGAACGGGAATGTTACACGCGGACCGGAAGAGGGCATAGGTAATCTCTCCCGGTAGAGAGATAAGTCGGATATAAATCGTGTATGTGTGTACCATAAGTCTATCGGACGTGTGGGAATCCCATAAATTAGTAGGGTGGATATTTGTACATATTTATTCTGGACGGCCCTGCGATAAGTATCTTTGTCGCCGGTTAGCGGAGCATGCAAATGGATTTCGGAAAGAGACATTTATCTCGCCGGGGAGATCGTCGTCAGCCAGACACCTAACACTATCGGAGGGAAATTCGGGGGCTGCTAAATCGATTGGGGTGAGTGAATGGAGAGCAAATGCTTTGTGTGGATGAGCGTAAGAATGATGAAGGATAAATCTTAGGATAAGGCCGATAGGAGTTAAGCAGAACTCAGGTTGGGCAGTCCAGCTAATGATTCTCGAGGGCAACTAAACTAGCAACGCTAATACGAACTAAGTGGGCAATTTTCGTAATGGGGAGGCCAGTGATATAGGAATGGGTGACTGGACGAATGATCACATTCAATTAATCAATGTAATTACCACCCATGAGTTTGGCAGTGGTCATCGGGACTTCGAATGCCCTGTCCTTCACCTGCCCATCTGTGCCGCAAACCCAGCTGATCGGATCCCGTCATTCCTAATCCGAGCAGTGAAGAAGCATCTCGTGCATCATGGTCTATACAATGAACAGAATCATCAAGCCTCTAAATTAAAAAGCATCTTCCATCAGATGTATTTGTATGCAAGGTGGATCGATATCTACATCTCTCCCAGGTGGACGTCATCTCAAGATCTCTATCTGGATCCATACATCTATCTCAGGATCTCATCTTCATCACTACCTGGATCTCTCTCTAGATCTCTCTCGGGATCTTTTCCAAGACTCTCAAGCTCCCCTGTTCTACCAGCTCTACTATCGAGTTCATTACAGCAGCAAATAGCTCTGTTCTTCTACAACCAGCTGAACGACAGCGGACTGCGGTGGTTGATGAACCGTAACGAAGCAGAGCAGTGTTTACGCGTCCGCCCCCTGCTTTCATTCCCTTGCTACAGACGCCCTGAACTGCTGTCGTTCAGACCCCGGACGTCCTGAACTGGACGAAGACGATGACGTAGGTGACGATGGTGGACATGACGCCTACCATGGTGGAGCGCTGCAGCCGGTAGTAGCCCAGGTCGCCGAGCTGCTCGAGGTCGCGGCGCGCCGCCTCCAGCAGCGCGCTGACCTCCTGGCCGACGCGGGCCGACTCCCAGCGCAGGCGCAGCAGCCAGTCGCGCGTGGCCGCTGCCAGCGCCAGCATCTGCTGGCCGGCCTCGCAGGGCAGCGCGATCAGCAGCCCGGCCGTCACCAGCACGTTGAAGAGGATGGGCAGCTGGGCGAGCAGCAGGGTACTGCTGGAGGCCGCCTGGAACAGTACCAGCAGCGAGATCACCAGGTTGAAGACGCCCGTCACCATGGCGAGGGTCAGCTCGTGCGCCATGTCGTCCACCAGGCGGCGGAAGGCGCCGCTCAGACGGTCCTGCAGCGGCCGGAGCCGCGCCAGCGCGCCCCAGTGCCGCAGCTCGCCGCCGCCGGCCAGCGACTGCAGCTCAGCGTTCAGCGCACTGTAGCCGCTCCCGAGGACCATCGTCATGTACAGGAACTTTGTCGGAATCATGAACAAACACATTTGGAGGATAGCTATCATCGCGCTCATTCCTACCATGGTGATGCAGGCTATTGCATTATGACTGCATGCCGCATTGATGCTTGCCTTAAACGGAAGGTAGAGCATGCACGGGATCAGCAATATTTGCATGATTTGGGCCGTCAGTAATATCCAAACCCTCCTGGTAAGGGTTTGGTGGCTGGCTTTGACGTCGACCGAGCCAGCCAGCTCGTCCATGACTGCGCGCACGGTGTCGAGCAGCGCCGAGTAGCGGCTCCGGCCGCCGAGCAGCGAGGCCACCAGCGGCGGCAGCATCAGCGCCTGCATCGTGCCGAAGAAGTAGGAGCTGAAGGCGGCCTGCATCAGCGTCTGGCCGGCGGCCAGCGCGTCCACGCCAATCTGCACCACCTGCCGCACGTTAACAACGGTGACCGCTGCCAGGGGCGTGTAGAGGAGGACGGCGTACAGGCGGGCCGGCCAGCGGGAGGAACCGCTCTGCGCGCCCGCCCGCAGCAGAGCCACGCAGCGCGCGGTCGGCGGCCGACGGCCAGCCGCTGGGCGCCGCGGACTGCTCCATCGGACCGACGGCCCAGCGTCCCATCGACACCGGAGGCCTGTCAGCGGCGCCGCCCCTGCTGGGGCAGACAGATGGGGACACTCGGTCAGCGGCGCCGCCCCTCCTGGGGCAGGCAGGGGGGACGCTCAGTCCGCGCCGGTGCTCACTCGGACCCCAGGTGATGGTGCTTCCTCTTCCACGCCCGCTATGTAAAAACTAAAATATATACCTAGAGAAAAGTGGGGCAAAGAGGCCACCCGGAGCCAAACAGCCACCCTTTGTTTTAGTCCTGCACAAGTGGCGTCAGCCCCAGTTTATGGTTGCCAATTATGCTTCTACTCGTGATCGTCCGAATGAGCCAGACCAGGGTTTTCAACCCGTCGCCATTTTTTCGTGACAGACAAAAAGACATATTTTACCAGTTTATTATTATTATTATCCCAATATGCTTACACTTTTTAAATGCTACTGTTTTGAGCTTTATTTAAGCTCCTGCATTAAGTGGTTATCGTGCATATCCTCTGCCAATTTTAATGCATTTTGCCCGACTAATAAATGGTAGGGGCAGGGCAAAGTTAACGGGGCAGAGCGGACAGCTCTCAATTCCACAAGCTGCTTCAACTTGGACAACAAACTATATTGATAATGAAATGTATTGTCATGCGTTCATCACGGCCACTTCTCGGGTTACATGAGTTACCCAAACAATGAAATTCAATATTTTTTCCATGAATGTCCTTGTCCTTGCATTGGTATTTGTTTACCGACGGATAACGTCAAAGTTTTGAGGAAACATTACGTTCGATAAAACGTACACCATATGATCATTTTATGAGCACAATTGAAGGAAGTTGTCATACCTATTGATGGAGATGTAACAAAAATGTGTTTTAAGAGTGGTATGTATTGACCTATAATTTGTTAAATTATGCATCAATGCGCTTTTACGGTGCAAATCAGTTTAAAAACTTTTATCTATTTTGAACAACTATTGTCTTACATTTATAATGCCGGGTTGGTTCGTGTTAAATTATATGGTACCTATCTGACTTGGGCATACGGCGCCGTTCTCTGACCAATCTACGCTGTGCGGTAAAAGCCATGCAGTATAGGTCACCGGGCAAAAACCCTCATGAGTCATGAGGCGTTTTACCTCTGATGTTGTTCTTACCAAGATTCTTACAGATATTTACCCACTTTCTAATGTTCGGCGGTTCGCGAACAGTAGGTAAATTTCTATGCATTTATATGTAATTTTAGTAGCAACTGGAAAGCAGAGGAAGTATTTCGTTTAAATTCGCAAAACAATAAAAGGTTGAGCATTAGACCGCGCCCCAGTGGCGGTCTCAGCCAACTTCGCCCTAGTGGGGGGGGGGGAGGGGGGCATATTAGAGATTGCAATCCCGGGATCAGGAACCCGGGATCCCGGCGGGATTTTAATCTCGATCCCGATCCCAAAATTCCGCCAATCCCGGGATCCCGAAAAAAATCATTTTTTCGCCATAAAAAGAATGTAGCCGTTGCACGAGTCTTGTTTACACTGTTCATGGTGCTGCGTGACATAAAGCAGAGAAACAATTTAGCTCGCACCCCGTATCGGCCGTCCACAATCGACCGTGTTGGTAGCTCCCGGGTATCACCCACAGCGGTTAAGCCGCTCAAATGTGTACGAAAAAGGGTCCCGAACGCCAAAAAAAAAAAAAAAATGCAGCATCAGTGCTGCAACATCTTTATCAGAATTCAGGATCACGAATCGTTCAGCGATTCTGACTTGTCCGTGCGTGGCCGGAACAAAAGAGGTCATCAAGACAGTCTTTGTGCTCGTGTCGCAGAAAGATGTCACAGATGTCACGCAAGTGACGGCAGAGCTCACTGATTTAAACGTTGAAGACGGTAGAGTGGAGCTCTCCCAGTCAGGACTCTGCCCTCAAAGCGACTTTGGAGCAAAGGCTGAGAGACATTAGTGATGAAAGTAGAACCGGAAGGAGGTGAAGCGACCAAGCGACGTCTTGAAAACATTGTGAAATAGGGAGCTGCCAAATTTGGCGTACACTGGTCGCGAGTTTTAAAATAGACATACCTACCAGCAAGGCCTAAAACTGTCGCGCTAAATACGAGTAGCGTAGACGAAGAGTGAGTGAGGCGTGGATGTGCTGGAACGGCCGTCTTAATGACGAGATGAGGTAGTAAACGCACTGGTCGACGCACAGTTTTATAAAGGCCAATTGGGAATAAATGCTAATCAAATCGAAACGTTTCCTTCGCAAATTCAATCGTTTTTAATGCAAATGACATGGTCTAAGGATGGTTTTTGGTTGCCTCTTTGTTTGTGGTAAGCTAAAATACGCAAAATATGTCAGTAGGAAATTATTCTTACGACCTTTAGTGACTAGACCGGGATTCCGGGATCCCGGGATCCCGAAATAAAAACTTTCGAGATCCCGGGATTGGCAAAACGTGCCGGGATTGCAATCTCTAGGGCATATGTTACCGCCCACCTCTAACTCAAAAACTAAGAGGGATAGAAAGACGCGGTAAAAAGCAGTCGATAGCTCTCGATGCGTACGTTTGAAAGTATTTCGGTCATTTTTCATCTTAGAGCAATATTGGGGTCACCAGAGGTCATCAAAGGTCAAAATTTGCGAATTGTCATTTTATTTTTCAGAAAACATGCCAATATCTCAGGAACTATGATAGCTAGAAAACGCTGGGAAAAGCAATCGATAGCTTTTGAACTCTTCTTTTGATAAGGTCATCATCCAAAATGACCTCAGGTCAACGGTTTAGCCTCCAGAGGGCAAAAGCTCCAAAATAGCTGTTTTTACGAAAAGTGTTTTTCGACAATAACTTTTGACTCAAAAAAGCTAGGACATTTATATTGCCAGAACCGTGTTCCTCTCGCCGAGACGCGTCGAATGAACTATAATTTAACCTTGAAAGGTCAACTTCAAAATTTGACCTCAGGTCAAGGTCATGACCTGACCGGAAAAGGTCATGTTGCATATCAGTCGATGCGTCTCGGCAAGACAAACACAATGACGCCAACCCCAGCGTTCTATCTTTTTCCAATAGAGAGTTATTGGCAAAAAACTGTTTGTAGCCTCAAATGACCTCGAATGACCTTTCTAGAGGCTATCAGCAAAAAAGACACCTTGGTCGTCACTGGTGGTCCAAATCATTGTGATTCTGAAACATTTGGACTGTTCCTATGCGTACACACGGATCTAGAGGCATTTTCGTTTTTCTCTATTGACTTATAATGGAAAGGTCACGCCACTGACCTGACCTTAGGTCACGCATATAAAAAATCCGAGATATAAAAATTGTAGGCACCCATGACATCATGCAATCCACCAAGTTTATAACCTCTCTGACAAACACTGCAGGCTGGACATGATTGCAAACTTTTTTAGGCTTGGTCAGTTAACTTGACCTGGTGACCTGACCTGACATGACCTGGGGTCAAAAATTTCACACATTGTCCAAAATTGATGTACCAAAAGCTACCCCAAGCGGCGCGGCGCTACGCGCCGCGGTTTTTTATTTACACGCAAAAAAAAAAACGCGACAAGGTGGTAACATATGCCCCCCCCCCACTGGGGCGAAGGTTATAAGGTCTTTGGAAAACCTGACCAATGACCATACAACAAGACAGTGTCAAGCTGAACAGCTGATGGGACAAGAAATGCTGGCTCCAGCGACGTATGTACAGTCACCAGCACTTGCTACTAATCACCTCGTTTATGCTCAGTAGTTTGAAGACCGATCAATTCTCAGTCGCGCAAGATACGTCAAACGATCCGTTTGGTCCTCCGATTTTCGAATATCTAACTTGTTTTTGTATATTCGAAGCATTTTGGGATGGGGAGCCAAAAAACCTCTTTTCTGCCCTAAAGTATGCCCCAAGAAGTCGTAGAACCTAGCCCCGCCTCTGATCCACAGACCACTAGTGCCATCTCTTGTCAGCCGAACAAGCCGCAGAAGTAAATAATGTCACGTGACCTTTGCACACGCTACAATTACTACGCAGCTGTAGTGGGGGAAGCGGGGCGGAGGCGTGGAGAGGGACGCGATCGATCGGCTGGGGTCAGGTCGCCGAGGTCAGAGGTCATCCGCCGGAGGGTGTTTGAGCGGTTGGGCCGTGTGGACTGGGGCCTGCGGAGTGGGGAGCGCCTGGACCTGTCTGGAAACAAGCCCTACAACGCTGTGACAGTCGAGAATATTGTGAGGAAAGAGAGAGAGAGGGAGAGAGGGAGAGGGAGAGAGAGAGAGGTAGAGAGAGAGAAAGAGGGAGAGGAGAGAGAGAGAGAAAGAGAGAGAGAGAGAAAGAGAGAGAGAAAGAGAGAGAGCAAGAGAGAGAGAGAGAGCGAGAGTGAGAGAGCGAGAGAGAGAGAGGGAGAGGGAGAGAGAGAGAGAGGGGGAGAAAGAGAGGGAGAGAGAGGGGGCTAAGAAAGACTGGAGGGAAGGGATAAGGACGGGAGGAGAGAAAAGAGAGACCGAAAAGGAAAACCAGAGAGGGTAAAATGAGAAAGAGGGCAATGGGTAAATCAGTGAGAGGGAGCGAGAGAGGAAATACTTAGTTGTGTCAGCTTGTTTCATATGTAAAATGTAAAATTGCTTTCCATCATTACAGCTTCGGATTGGAAATTAAATCTTAGCATCCTAAAGATAAACCCACGTTGACGGGATGCAGTAGCGGCGGAACGCCTTCAATTAGGGGGGGGGGGGCTGCCGACTTTTGGTCCTATTATTTCCATGCAACGCTCATAGGGATAATGTTGAAATGCCAAAATCAAAGGGGGGCACGGTGCCCCGGTGCCCTCCTCGTTCCGCCGTCTATGACGGGATGGGGACGCTTTTATGGTCGTCGTTGGGAGCTCGGCACTAATGGGGTCTGGGGATGATATTGAAGGTTTCGCAAATGCTTTATAAAAGAGAGCTATTTTTTGCACAACCTAGTAAACATTTTTTTACGTTTACTATGAAAATGTTAGGCCCAGTTCCTTGAAGATCAGGTCCACGACTCCACAGCTTACAACAGGAGCTAGCTAATATAACAATTAACCCGCGCCGTGTTGGTGGCATGAACTTTCCGTCGAGTGCTGGGGGGGGGGGGGGGGACGTTTCACGCCCCTCCCTCTAACACGGCTCCTGGGCCACGTAGCGACACGCGGTAAGCGGCAATCGAAAGAACGTCAAAAATAAGGAGGAAAAGACTCGGCCATTTTAAGGTCAGGGCAAAGGTCAGGTCACCAGGGTTCATCAAAGGTTAAATTTTGTTGATTTCAACGATCTTGAACACCCGATGGCTAGCTCGGGAGCCAATAGAGCTACAACGCCGCGGAAAAGCGCATTCGATAGCTCTTTTAACGCTCTTTCGCCAACATGTCCTCAAATTTGACCTCATATCAACGGTTTAGCCCCCAAAGGGCACCGCTCTGATTGACCTCAAATTTGACCTCAGATCAACGGTGTTTTCACCGCTCTAGCACGTCTCTGTCAAAAGTCAAAAAACTGCTGAAGACCTTTTACGTCCTAAATGACCTCAGGGGCACACACAGGGGTCACAGGTGCAATTTTCCGATTCAGTGTGTCATGTTTACCTATGGACCGATGTTTGAGAGGGTGTAGAACGAAATTCGTCCAAAAGAGGCGCATTTCAATTTTCTCCCATTGACTTATACCTAATGAAGCAGTCGCAAAATTGAACTGACCTTAGGTCACAGACATAAAAAATCCGAGGTATCCATTTCATACATACTGTTACCCTAAGCAATTACGGGAAGTTTTAAAGTGATCGCTCATTCGGTGTAGCTACAGCGAGCTTTCGATTTTTTTTTCTGAGGTAAGGTCACTTGACGACGACGTTACCTGGTGACCTGACCTTGAATGACGCTACGCGTCGCGTCGCCGTTTTTTAGATATTCGCGAGAAACCTGAGGGGGAAGAGCGTAAAAACGCCCCCCCCCCCCCCCAGCACGGCGCGGGTGGTCGACATAGCGACTCGGACTGAACAAATGCCTTTAACGTTTCAACGGTTGAATAAGGTGAGAGGATTGAGGTAGGCTTGTATTGGTTTTCTTCTGCTTGTCGGTAGTTTAGGTTGAAGTTAATTTCGCGAGCTGTCCATAATCATTCAAGAGGGAAAATTAAGCTGCACATCGTTCGGGTCAAAGTAATACCAAACATTCTCAAATTTTGTAGTAAAGAGCCAGTAGTCTACGAATATATTAAAAAAAAACAATTAGAAAAAGAATAAAAAGAATAAAAAGAATAATAAGGTTTCGTCTATCAAAGACTTCTTCAGCGCTTTTTCAAAAACGTATCAGAAGAAAACTAGCACAGTGACAATCGTTTGAAATAAAATTGGATTCAGTAAGAACTAAGCACTTCATTGTCCGAAAACCGCTGACAGTTGATAGCTCAATGACACTAATGACACTTAGAGCCGTGCATAAGGAGGCGTGAAAACACTCTCCTCATCTCGTTCTATTACGAGAGGACCATGTCATGGCGTGAGAAAGGTGTTCTCAAAATAAATGACACTGTATGAGTGAATAAATAATCCGCGCCCCGTTGGGCTATTGGCGAACCCTACCACCTGATG
Source organism: Amphibalanus amphitrite (assembly GCF_019059575.1). Classification (NCBI taxonomy): domain Eukaryota; kingdom Metazoa; phylum Arthropoda; class Thecostraca; order Balanomorpha; family Balanidae; genus Amphibalanus; species Amphibalanus amphitrite. Next base: position 21,412 of record NW_024883956.1, read on the forward strand.
GGGTAGTGCAGCCGTTTCGCCTTCCACGTGAGATATCGGAAAGTTACCGACCGGTTTTGAACATTCATAGAGCGTTCGATAGCCCCACCAGGGAACTACCTTGTTACCAGGTTTCGTTGACCTAGGTGCAACCCACGACGTCACAAGTCAGGCCTCAAAGGTCGCATTTTTTCACCGATTTAGTCTAAGGAATGCGTTACAGTCAGTTGACACTTGACACATCAAATAAAAGGCATGTTATCGAAAAACATCGATGGAGTGTTGGCTGTCTAATACATATGTTGCCTAAAGAGGTCATTGATGCCAGGTCAGTTCACAGAGGTAAGGTCACTAAGGGTCACAATATGAACCCAAGTATGCTAGGGTCGTGTGATACATGTTTTATGGCCAATTTTGCATTTAAAATTCAATGGTCTGGGCTAGACGGCCATTGGGGCCAGTTTAGATTACATTCTGGTGGAGGTCAGGTCAAGGTCAGGTCAAAGAACGTCAAATTTCAAAGTTGATATTTTGCATAAAAGGGGTATCTATTCGATGCAGCTCATCACAGGAAATCCAATGATGGTCTTTGGCTTGCTCTGTGTGTTCTGTAACGGCTAAAAATTGAATTTGGGAATTTTACGGTAATAAATTTTGAGTAGTTTTTTTTTTTGACATAACTTTGCTTAAAATGGAGCTATCGAGTTTACCTAAGTTTGGCATGCCTAGAGCAGATAGGTCTATAACATATATTTCAGTTTTAATTTTGAAAGTTGATGGTATTTTCGGGGTGTTATACTTCTATAGTTTTGATGGTCAAAATCATTTTTTGTTTGGAAATAGGAGGTAGCAGTTTGGTAACGCTGTTTATTTTACATCTTTTTGATCTTGAATATTTTTCGTTATCTTCAAAACTGTAAGCATGGCAGCTCTTCCCGCTAAACCTTTTATTGGGTCGAAAATGACAGAAAATGACATCCCTCTGACGTCATTTGTGACTAACCTTTCATAAGAGCTCTGGAAAAATTTGGTCATAAGGTGTAAAAATGATGCCCGGAGGGGTCTTGAAAGTTTGGTGGCGACATTTGGCTATACTTTAGGAGATATCGACTGAAAAAGAGAGAGAGGGCCGTTTCGCGCCGCCCTCCCCCCCTCAACGGGGCTTTCAGTTGCTGCTCTCACAGAACTCTTGGTTATATTACAACGTAGTGGAATTGCAAGTGGCAATATAAGCTTCCTGCCAGCGCCGGACCAGAGTTTAAACATGCAGGCTGAATTTTAACATTTCACTTTTGAATTTTTAAACCGTTGAGCTTTCAAGAAGTTGTATGAACTGTTCAGCTCATTTTTGGTCAATCACAGCGGGCTTGTATGTCATTTGTCAACCAAAATAGAATTAAAAACTTCTTTTATTTGTTCTGGCTACCTCGCCAACTTCTTAACTGGATCGTTTAGTAGCTTTTGATTGGGCACTGCTCACGTTGTCTGTATAGCTTTTCGTGTCATAGACACTGTCTATGACACGAGGAGAGGCTGCTGACATCGTTTGTCGCAGTTGGCTAATACCAATCCACGTCCCAGTGGCTGCTCGATCGCACTTTCCCTGGCCCACCTCTCGCACCAGGCTAGACTTTGCCCGGCACAGCCGTCGCCTCAGTGCCACGGGCGGTGACCCGTTCAAAGGGGCTCACAATTCGTATGGTGCCGTGGCTCTCAAACCAATACAGAACAGTGAAACGCAAAGGCTCACTTTCCATATAAGGCGAACGGCTGATTCTGGCGCCGGGGCTTCATTCATGCTAAGGCACCCAATCACAGCGCCGCATTTCAGTTAGTGTCGGGCGCAAAAGCTACTATGCTCCGCCGCTCCATCACGTGACCCTGCCCTCACGTGGCCTCAGTCACGTGGTGTTTCCACTTCTTGGCGCATGGCGGCGCTAGTCTCGCAGGGGCGGTGGTAGCCTGCTCCCCCGCCGTCCGGGGGTGATGGGTAGCAACTGCTGGTGACTGTACAGTCACCAGCAGTTGCTACCCATCACCCCCGGACGGCGGGGGAGCAAGCTACCACCGCCCTTGCGAGACTAGCGCCGCCATGCGCCAAGAAGTGGAAACACCACGTGACTGAGGCCACGTGAGGGCAGGGTCACGTGATGGAGGGGCGGAGCATAGTAGCTTTTGCGCCCGACACTAACTGAAATGCGGCGCTGTGATTGGGCCCCTTAGCATGAATGAAGCCCCGGCGCCAGAATCAGCCGTTCGCCTTATATGGAAAGTGAGCCTTTGCGTTTCACTGTTCTGTATTGGTTTGAGAGCCACGGCATCATACGAATTGTGAGCCCCTTTGAACGGGTCACCGCCCGTGGCACTGAGGCGACGGCTGTGCCGGGCAAAGTCTAGCCTGGTGGTAGAGGTGGGCCAGGGAAAGTGCGATCGAGCAGCCACTGGGACGTGGATTGGTATTATCCAACTGCGACAAACGATGTCAGCAGCCTCTCCTCGTGTCATAGACAGTGTCTATGACACGAAAAGCTAGACAGACAACGTGAGCAGTGCCCAATCAAAAGCTACTAAACGATCCAGTTAAGAAGTTGGCGAGGTAGCCAGACCAAATAAAAAGTTTTTAATTCGATTTTGGTTGACAAATGACATACAAGCCCGCTGTGATGGACCAAAAAAGGAGCTGAACAGTTCATACAACTTCTAAAAAGCTCAACGGTTTAAAAATTCCAAAGTTAAATGTTAAAATTCAGCCTGCATGTTTAAACTCTGGTCCGGCGCTGGCAGGAAGCTTATATTGCCACTTGCAATTCCACTACGTTGTTATGTTATAGAATTATAGAATTATAGAATATAGAATTATGTTATAGAACTATCTGCTCTAGACATGCCAAACTTAAACTCGATAACTCCATTTTAGCAAAGTTATGGCAAAAAAAATTGCTTAAAATTTATTACGTAAAATTTTCAAATTCAATTTTTAGCCGTCACAGAACACACAGAGCAAGCCAAAGACCATCATTGGGTTTCCTGTGATGAGCTGCATCGAATAGATACCCCTTTTATGCAAAATAGCAACTTTGAAATTTGACCTTCTTTGACCTGACCTTGACCTGACCTCCACCAGAATGAAACATAACTGGCCCCAATGGCCCACACCATTGAATTGTAAATGTAAAATTGGCCATAAAACATGTATCACACGAGTCACGACCCTAGCATAGTTGGGTTCATATTGTGACCTTTGTGACCTGACCTCTGTGAACTGACCTGACATCAATGACCTCTTTAGGCAACATATGTATTAGACAACAACGCCGCTCCATCGATGTTTTTCGATAACATGCCTTTTATTTGATGTGTTAACTGACTGTAACGCATTCCTTAGACTAAATCGGTGAAAAAATGCGACCCTTGACCTGACTTGTGACGTCAAGGGTTGCACCTAGGTCAACGAAACCTGGTAACAAGGTAGTTCCCTGGTGGGGCTATCAAACGCTCTTTGAATGTTCAAAATCGGTCGGTAACTTTTCGAGATCTCAGGTGGAATGCGAAACGGCTGCACCACCCCATCAGGTGGTGGGGTCCGGTCCGCCAATAGCCCAACGGGGCGCGGATTATTTATTCACTCATACAGTGTCATTTATTTTGAGAACACCTTTCTCACGCCATGGCATGGTCCTCTCGTAATAGAACGAGATGATGAGAGTGTTTTCACGCCTCCTTATGCACGGCTCTAAGTGTCATTGAGCTATCAACTGTCAGCGGTTTTCGGACAATGAAGTTCTTAGTTTTTACTAAATCCAATTTATTTCAAACGATTGTCACTGTGCTAGTTTCTTCTTATACGTTTTTGAAAAAGCGCTGAAGAAGTCTTTGATAGACGAAACCGGTCCGCTTATTCTTTTCTATAATTGTTTTTTGAATATATTCGTAAGACTACTGCAGCTCTTTACTACAAAATTTGAGAATGTTTGGTATAACCATGTTTGACCCGAACGATGTGCAGCTGAATTTTCCCTCTTGAATGATTATAGACAGCTCGCGAAATTAACTTCAACCTAAACTACCGACAAGCAGAAGAAAATCCGATACAAGCCTACCTCAATACTCTCACCTTATTCAACCGTTGAAACGTTAAAGACATTTGTTCAGTCCGAGTCGCTATGTCGACCACCCGCGCCGTGCTGGGGGGAGGGGGGGGGGGTGTTTTTACGCCCTTCCCCCCTCAGGTTTTTCGCGAATATCTAAAAAACGGCGACGCGACGCGTAGCGTCATTCAAGGTCAGGTCACCAGGTTACGTCAAGTGACCTTACCTCAGAATTTTTTTTCGAAAGCTCGCTGTAGCTACACCGACAGAGCGATCACTTTAAAACTTTCAGTAATTGTTTAGGGTAACAGTATGTATAAAATGGATGCCTCTGATTTTTTATGTTTGTGACCTAATGTCAGGTCAATTTTGCGACTGCTCCATTAGGTATACCTAAGTCAATTGGAGAAAATTGAAATGTAACGAGGCTTGAAATGATCTCACGCATGTCAAAGTGTTTTTATTTTAGGCAAAATAAATATCTAAAACAGTAAAACAAGCTTTCGGCATTACGCCATCATCAAGTTTGAATAAATTAACATGTTTTTGATTTTCAAAAGCTAGAGCACAATCATATTGTTCCAGGCATCCTCATAGCAGCTCACTTTTTTAAACGTATTGCAATACGTTGCAAATAGTGTGGTACATTGCACATGGCAAGTAAATAATGTACAACAATGTATCATTACGTACGCTACAACATGACATGCACACAATATATCATAGGTACAACAAGGTCAATAAATCTCATCTCAACATCAGCCGCATACATCATCAACACCCGGTCAGTAAACATTGACATTATAATCAGATTGAAAAACATTGCCGCTGTTCTTAGCTCGATTCCAGTCAACCAGTCGTGAGTCGGGCAAGTCAGTTAGGTGCATGTGTACGTGTGCGTGTGCGTGGTAGAGTAAACATGTGAAACAAAGGGTAGAGATAAGTGAGTGAGTGTATAAGTTTGTGAGAGAGTGAGTGAGTGAGAGAGTGAGTGTGTGAGTGAGTGAGGGGTGAGTGAATGAGAGAGAAGTGTGTGTGTGGGTGTGTGTGTGTGTGTGTGTTATGACCTATGGTTTACGAGCGAGGGGCCAAGAGCTTTTCATCATGTTTAATGTGGGCCTTAGGTCTCTAATTTTGATGGATTCAGTGATTTTTAGTTCAGCAGAATCCCGTCCCCAACCGATTATATCAATAGTAAAGGCGGAGTTGATTTCAGTGCTACTTGCGTTAAAGTGCGAATCAGCAATATGTTCACCTAGTGGGGTGTCTGGTTTTCTCAGGCGAGCGTCACTTAGGTGCTCTAATAACACGGAACAAAAATGATAGACGAACGCGTTTCGGCTAAATCACCGTCATCAGCGTCTAAAAGGAGAACAAGAGGCACACATCGAGCAAATATCAGCAGTTCAATCGTTTTGATTTTTACATACACTTTTTAAACAAGCATGTGACAATGTGGTTACATTTCCTTTGACAAAGAGAAAATATCCTAAAAGAATCCTAAGAGAATAGCCACATTGTACAGTTTACACAGGTGTTGCACAATTCATATGTGGATGTTTAAAATGCCAAACAACGCCGCTGCTTTAGCCCACTTCATGAAACCAACCCTGACATTAATGGTATCACTCGTAGCAATAAACGCCGCTTCAGTAGCTTTTCTGTTGTCGCGATTACTACATGACGTGAGTACCTTTGCCCCGTCCCAGTATGGGAGATGGTTTGAGTTCTGAGCATGTAGAACAAACGCACTGTGCTGCATGTTATTTCGTAGGTCACGTCTGTGCTCTTTTAATCTCGTTCCAATACCCCTTCCCGTCTCCCCGATGTATTTCTTATTGCAAGACCCGCATGGAACCTGATATACAACGCTGTTGCCATTATCCTTTTTGTTACTTTCTCTATTTCTTGATAGCATGTCACCCACCTTTTTACCCGAAGTAAAGGACACTTTAAAACCTATATTCTCGAGTTCTTTCGCAATCGTTGTGGCCGTGATCGAGTTCGGCATCGTGATGTATCGTTCGTCTTTTTTCTTGGTTTTTGTTGTTGAGGATCGTTTTCGTATGTTAAGGGCCTTTCTTTTATGATCCAATAAATATCCTTTCGGATATTTCAGCTTCATGAAGGAAAGCATGATATGCTCGATCTCGTCATCCACATATTCTTTACTACAAATTCGGAAAGCACGTAGAAAAATCCCAAGACAACACCACTCTTAACCCTATCACTATGTCCAGAATAGAAATGCACATATGACTCTTTGTTGGTTGGTTTTCGGTAAACTTTGAATTTCGCTCTATCATTACGTATAATCATCGTATCGAGGAACGCAATGGATCCCTGTTTTTCCTTCTCAAGAGTGAACTGAATCTTTTCATTCACCGAATTGAGTTCATGCAGCTTGACCTCCAGGTCGAGACTTTTTGGTGTCACCACGAGGACATCGTCGACGTAGCGAGTCCAAATCACTCCCTCTCCCATGATCCTTTGATAATGATTTTTCTCCAGCCACTCCATATATAAACATGCTGGCACGGGGCTCAGCGGGGATCCCATCGCTAGTCCACTATGCTGTAAGTATTCGTCAGAGTTAAATTTGAACCCCCCGAAGTTTAAGCAAATATCAACTAGTTTTAAATAATCTTCTTTTGGTACAGGTAACTGTTCAGGATCAATTTTGTCCACTACTGACTTAATGGCCTCCAAAGCAGCTTCTACAGATACATTTGTAAATAAAGATTTTACATCGAAGCTGGCCAGACACTTATCTGTCAAGTCGACATCTTTGATCCGCTCCATGAGGTCGTCAGTGTTTCGGAGGTGAGCGTCACTGATGGCCCCGAGTGAAGCTGACAGAGGTCGTGCCAGCACCTTCGCCAGCCGGTGTGGGGCGCTGCCGATCCCCGATGTAATTGGTCGCATAGGGACGTCCTCCTTATGTAGTTTTGGGAGGCCGCGCATTCTTGGAGGGACCGGTGCTTCTTCGAGGAGATGGGTAAGCTTCTTGCCCTTTTCTGAATTCTTCAATGTCTTTCTGGCTTCTTGGTTGAATTTCTTGCTAAGTTTGTCGATGAATCCTGGACTTTTCTTCTCGTAAGTATCCGAATCATGTAGCAGCTCAGTCATTTTGGAAATATAGTCTGTGCGGTCCATAATCACTACCCCACCTCCCTTGTCGGCTTGTGTGATCACCACTGAAGAGTCGTTTGCCAGTTTCTTTAATGCCTCCATATATCTTCTGGGTAGTTTATCATGTTCCCGATCAGCTAACGCCTTGCAGCATAGTAGCACGCCCTGAATAAAGCCTTTTTCTATGTCGTCGTCGCTCCATCTGTAGTTTCGCCTGACGTGATCCACATAAGAAATTTTGTCTTTTCCCGTATCAAATTTCACACCAAGAGCTAATGCTTCTTTTTCGTAATTGTTCAGTGGTCGTTTCGAGAGGTTTGTGACAATGTCGACGAAGAAGCAGGGAACGTCGACATTGTCACAAACCTCTCGAAACGACCACTGAACAATTACGAAAAAGAAGCATTAGCTCTTGGTGTGAAATTTGATACGGGAAAAGACAAAATTTCTTATGTGGATCACGTCAGGCGAAACTACAGATGGAGCGACGACGACATAGAAAAAGGCTTTATTCAGGGCGTGCTACTATGCTGCAAGGCGTTAGCTGATCGGGAACATGATAAACTACCCAGAAGATATATGGAGGCATTAAAGAAACTGGCAAACGACTCTTCAGTGGTGATCACACAAGCCGACAAGGGAGGTGGGGTAGTGATTATGGACCGCACAGACTATATTTCCAAAATGACTGAGCTGCTACATGATTCGGATACTTACGAGAAGAAAAGTCCAGGATTCATCGACAAACTTAGCAAGAAATTCAACCAAGAAGCCAGAAAGACATTGAAGAATTCAGAAAAGGGCAAGAAGCTTACCCATCTCCTCGAAGAAGCACCGGTCCCTCCAAGAATGCGCGGCCTCCCAAAACTACATAAGGAGGACGTCCCTATGCGACCAATTACATCGGGGATCGGCAGCGCCCCACACCGGCTGGCGAAGGTGCTGGCACGACCTCTGTCAGCTTCACTCGGGGCCATCAGTGACGCTCACCTCCGAAACACTGACGACCTCATGGAGCGGATCAAAGATGTCGACTTGACAGATAAGTGTCTGGCCAGCTTCGATGTAAAATCTTTATTTACAAATGTATCTGTAGAAGCTGCTTTGGAGGCCATTAAGTCAGTAGTGGACAAAATTGATCCTGAACAGTTACCTGTACCAAAAGAAGATTATTTAAAACTAGTTGATATTTGCTTAAACTTCGGGGGGTTCAAATTTAACTCTGACGAATACTTACAGCATAGTGGACTAGCGATGGGATCCCCGCTGAGCCCCGTGCCAGCATGTTTATATATGGAGTGGCTGGAGAAAAATCATTATCAAAGGATCATGGGAGAGGGAGTGATTTGGACTCGCTACGTCGACGATGTCCTCGTGGTGACACCAAAAAGTCTCGACCTGGAGGTCAAGCTGCATGAACTCAATTCGGTGAATGAAAAGATTCAGTTCACTCTTGAGAAGGAAAACAGGGATCCATTGCGTTCCTCGATACGATGATTATACGTAATGATAGAGCGAAATTCAAAGTTTACCGAAAACCAACCAACAAAGAGTCATATGTGCATTTCTATTCTGGACATAGTGATAGGGTTAAGAGTGGTGTTGTCTTGGGATTTTTCTACGTGCTTTCCGAATTTGTAGTAAAGAATATGTGGATGACGAGATCGAGCATATCATGCTTTCCTTCATGAAGCTGAAATATCCGAAAGGATATTTATTGGATCATAAAAGAAAGGCCCTTAACATACGAAAACGATCCTCAACAACAAAAACCAAGAAAAAAGACGAACGATACATCACGATGCCGAACTCGATCACGGCCACAACGATTGCGAAAGAACTCGAGAATATAGGTTTTAAAGTGTCCTTTACTTCGGGTAAAAAGGTGGGTGACATGCTATCAAGAAATAGAGAAAGTAACAAAAGGATAATGGCAACAGCGTTGTATATCAGGTTCCATGCGGGTCTTGCAATAAGAAATACATCGGGGAGACGGGAAGGGGTATTGGAACGAGATTAAAAGAGCACAGACGTGACCTACGAAATAACATGCAGCACAGTGCGTTTGTTCTACATGCTCAGAACTCAAACCATCTCCCATACTGGGACGGGGCAAAGGTACTCACGTCATGTAGTAATCGCGACAACAGAAAAGCTACTGAAGCGGCGTTTATTGCTACGAGTGATACCATTAATGTCAGGGTTGGTTTCATGAAGTGGGCTAAAGCAGCGGCGTTGTTTGGCATTTTAAACATCCACATATGAATTGTGCAACACCTGTGTAAACTGTACAATGTGGCTATTCTCTTAGGATTCTTTTAGGATATTTTCTCTTTGTCAAAGGAAATGTAACCACATTGTCACATGCTTGTTTAAAAAGTGTATGTAAAAATCAAAACGATTGAACTGCTGATATTTGCTCGATGTGTGCCTCTTGTTCTCCTTTTAGACGCTGATGACGGTGATTTAGCCGAAACGCGTTCGTCTATCATTTTTGTTCCGTGTTATTATACTTGTCTCAACTGAAATACAATATATACTTAGGTGCTCGTTGAATCGATAACGTACAGGGCGGGTGCTTTCTCCGATATAAAATTCAGTTCGTCCGTTTCTTTCACAGAGGCTACAGGTAATTTCACAGAGGCTACAGGTACCCACACACACACTTCTCTCTCATTCACTCACCCCTCACTCACTCACACACTCACTCTCTCACTCACTCACTCTCTCACAAACTTATACACTCACTCACTTATCTCTACCCTTTGTTTCACATGTTTACTCTACCACGCACACGCACACGTACACATGCACCTAACTGACTTGCCCGACTCACGACTGGTTGACTGGAATCGAGCAAAGAACAGCGGCAATGTTTTTCAATCTGATTATAATGTCAATGTTTACTGACCGGGTGTTGATGATGTATGCGGCTGATGTTGAGATGAGATTTATTGACCTTGTTGTACCTATGATATATTGTGTGCATGTCATGTTGTAGCGTACGTAATGATACATTGTTGTACATTATTTACTTGCCATGTGCAATGTACCACACTATTTGCAACGTATTGCAATACGTTTAAAAAAGTGAGCTGCTATGAGGATGCCTGGAACAATATGATTGTGCTCTAGCTTTTGAAAATCAAAAACATGTTAATTTATTCAAACTTGATGATGGCGTAATGCCGAAAGCTTGTTTTACTGTTTTAGATATTTATTTTGCCTAAAATAAAAACACTTTGACATGCGTGAGATCATTTCAAGCCTCGTTATATTAATAATAATAATGTCATCCATCCTCGCCCACATAAAAAATTGAAATGCGCCTCTTTTGGACGAATTTCGTTCTGCACCCTCTCAAACATCGGTCCATAGGTAAACATGACACACTGAATCGGAAAATTGCAACTGTGACCCCTGTGTGTACCCCTGAGGTCATTTTAGGACATAAAAGGTCTTCAGCAGTTTTTTTTTTTACTTTTGACAGAGACGTGCTAGAGCGGTGAAAACACCGTTGATCTGAGGTCAAATTTGAGGTCAATCAGAGCGGTGCCCTCTGGGGGCTAAACCGTTGATCTGAGGTCAAATTTGAGGACATGTTGGCGAAAGAGCGTTAAAAGAGCTATCGAATGCGCTTTTCGGCGGCGCTGTAGCTCTATTGGTTCCCGAGTTAGCCGTCGGGTGTTCAAAATCGTTGAAATCAACAAAATTTGACCTTTGATGAACCCTGGTGACCTGACCTTTGCCCTGACCTTAAAATGACCGAGTGTTTTCCTCCACATTTTTGACGCTTTTTCGATTGCCGCTTACCGCGTGTCGCTACGTGGCCCAGGAGCCGAGTTAGACGGAGGGGTGTGAAACGCCCCCCCCCCACCAGCACTCGACGGAAAGTTCATGCCACCAACACGGCGCGGGTTAATTGCTATGTTAGCTAGCTCCTGTTGTAAGCTGTGGAGTCGTGGACCTGATCTTGAAGGAACTGGGCCTAACATTTTCATAGTAAACGTAAAAAATGTTTAATAGGTTGTGCAAAAAATAGCATCTCTTTTATGAAACATTTGCGAAACCTTCAACATTATCCCCAGACCCCATTACTGCCGAGCTCCCAACGACGACCATAAAAGCGTCCCCATCCGGTCATAGACGGCGGAACGGGGAGGGCACCGGGGCACCGTGCCCCACTTTGATTTTGGC
>NW_024883957.1:0-31098 GCF_019059575.1 Amphibalanus amphitrite
CACGATCGTGGCCATTAGAATGTGATGGCTTAGTCGTTAGATAGTGGATCTGGATAGCAAATCAATGTCCCGTTCGAAAACATATACTGCTCTGCTGCCTGCTAAGAGGCTTTTATATAACAATTGGAAGGAGCGATGTCTTGTTGAATGTTTATTCGTATGGCTTATGCATCTAATTGATGGCAAGGCAAGACAACCCGTGATAAGGGCCTAAGAGGAGGGAAATGACATAAATGATGAAGGAACTTTTGGCTTCACTTCACTTGTTCTGAATCGCATTACAGTTTCCTACTTTGGTTGCCTCACACTCTCGCATGTTTTCTTCTCTTTGTCGCATTCAATCTGCTGTCACGTTAATGGAAGTTGCAATCCATTGCAATCCATATAAAATCACGCATTCAAACAGTAAATAAAATTGCTAAAGCCTATCTCAAGTGTTGCATATTTCTAGCTTGAACCATCAGATAAACTTGGTGCTGGTTATAGAACGCTGATAACCTCTAAAGTTTCACGATTTCAATTCACTTTGGTCTTAGTTACATTGTTTTACATTTTGGATTTATTGTATATTGCTACGATCTGCCCAGTAGTCGAAGTCCCTAAAATACAGCTATAGCTCCCAGTGAACACATCAGCCCGTCTGCCCTTTCGAAGTCACCACAATCACACCAAGAGCGCCATTTTCCCGGCGCCATTCCCACCACATGTTCCCGCTATGACCGGCCATCAAATATCGCTACCACCAGCTGTCTATAACGGGGGATCGCCGCTCCCGGCCGCAGTACCATCGTCCGACGCGCTGACACCGCATCGATTGGATTCGCCTCACTGGAACAGCGCTGCTCCGCGGCCACGACCTGACACCGACGCAGGCTTGTACTGACAGTGGTGAGGTGACAGTGACGAAATGACATGACACCACCAGCCTGACACCGCTGCAGACGACCTGACACTGGTAAAATGACACCACCAATGCCGACCTGACATTCTTGACATACCTGTCTCGACATGACATCCTGTGTATGCCACAACGGATGCCACGGACCTGACGAAACCGACGTGACACTAGCGAAATTATACATTCGGCCCAAAACCCAATACCTGGCATCGGTGACTGGCACCACTGCCACCGAAATGACATCTCCGGCCTGACACCCTTGTCAAGACGCCCCTGACCTGGCAATTTCGACCCAACACCTCCTCCTGTGACAAATTATCCAGCAGGCTCCGTCTCTGTCACTGCACAGTTTCGACATCACCTATTTTCCTGGCGGTTTTCATTTTCGCTATCACCTGAAATGTCTTTCGCATCGTTTGGCAAAAAGCGTTTACCGCCACCCTTTATGCTGATGCTTCTCCGAGGCAGACTGGATGCGTCAAACGCCCCACTCCGCCAGCCATGGGTAGGCGGATATGGCGGGCAGATGGGACGACCGCAACGGGGATGGAAGAGGCACCGGAAGGAGGGCCGGGGAAGGGGGGGGGCGGAAAGGGGGAGGAACCCAGATGGACTCCGGCCATGAGATGCGGTGACGGCGGCCACTCGACAGAGGCGGCTCTCTCTGATCTGACGCCGCGGCCGCGCGTCGCCCGCCAGCGCCGGCCGACTTTCAATATTGGCCCGGCAACGAGCCCAGAGGCAGTGCTCGCCAGGGGCAGAGTCAGCGACGCTTACCAGGAGTGCAACGGAGTGGCGACTATAAACTCGCAAAACTTCAAATCTCTGACGCTTTTTTTCTATAAAGAATTCATGAGTATCACGCTGACTAGTTGCTACTCTCAATCTCGTTCATCCCATTTTCACTCCGCTGGCGCCGCCTCTGCGCGGTCGTCGCTGCAGACGGGAGGCGCTATCGACCGAGTAGTTGCTCCGTCCGCCGCCAGGCGTCTCTGCAGTCGCCCGGTGGCTGGGCTCGCGGCGGCGGCGGCGGTGAAGAGCAGCGGCCGTGCGCGGGGCGCCGCGGCGGGCCGAGCTATGTGCCCCTCGCGTAGGCGCCCATCATGTACACAGTCGTGGGTTCGGAGCGTCCCCGCGGGCGCTTAAAGCGACTGTGGGCATGCGGTGAGAGGTGCAATGGAGGCGCGCTCCGATGGCGTCTCCAAGCCGAGGTCATTGGCACTCGAGAAGGTAAGAAACCGGCCGGTACCGTCCCCCTCTCCTGACCCCCTCCTTCTTGTATGGGCTGTCGAGTCACTCGTAAATGGGATAAACGTAGAGAAGTTTCCCCTTCTGAAGTAGTTCACGGGATGTGACGGTTAGCTCAGTGGCCCCAGGCCTGCCTCAGAAGAGCTGCCCAACCTCAGTCCCCGGCGCGGGGCACTAATTCATGGCCATCTATACACCCAATGTCTTCCCATGTGGTTTATCTCATGACCTCGGATACGCCTTAGTAGAGCAATAAAATCTTACCGCTTCATTTCCCAAAAAAGCCAAAGCATGGCCGCCGTAGCGACTGAAATTAGTGGAGTCGGCGTGGGCTGGAAATCATGGAATGCACCGACGCTGAAATCAGGGCCTGGTGTTGTAGGTTTTGTAGTTGGTGCTTCTGTTTGTGCTGGTGTGGGGTGCCTGTTACTGGTTCCGGTGGTTTCATAGTGGTGCTAGTGTTGGTGTTTTGCTCTCTCCGGTGAACAGGTGGAAGTTGCGTTAGTGTGAGGAGAAGCGGCGCTGTTTTTCACCACCGCTGTTGTTTTCGAGTTCTGCGGTGTTGTCCAAGACGGAGGTGGTGAAGGTGTTGATGGGGTTTCAGTGTGCGCTCGTGTTTAGTATTTTAGAGTGGAAGGGATGGTGGGATATTTATTGTCCCACCACCAACTCACGACACCACCCAACGTCCACACTGGTTGCAAGTCGCGGTGGTGGTCCGACATTACCAGTGATATGAGTTTTGTGGTGTGACAAAATCCGAACATATTTGCACCATTATGGCGTTGTAGAACTCTATATAATGTAGAGGGACATGACTATGGCTTGGGATTCAGATTAAAATTTGGCACTTGCACTATTGAGCACAGCGCCCATTGGATCATCACTATGATCCAAACAACATGTCCGGTTATGTCTTTAAAAAAATTGTCAGTTTTTAGGAAATGGTAATTCGGCCATTGCAGCATCCATGTGCTTGAAAAAAAGTGTATGACCGGTGCTTTTATGGCCGTTTTACATCGGATATAGTTTCCAGCATGCTGATAAGCCCTTTGATTTTCATTTGTGCAGGCCTTTAGCTCAAATACGTCTCCACTACATTTGAAGACACGCATACTCAGTACGCATCTCATTTACTCATCTAATTTGTCTCTCGACTACGCTACTACAGACAGTCGGCTACAACCGAGTCAATCTCTTAGCAGACCCACCCGTATATCTTTGCAAATGAGAACTGCACGACTAATTGTGAGTGGAATGCTACAACGCGTAGTGCCCCTGTTCTAATTTAGTAGCCATGTTTCCTAGCGCTAGCTCATTTCATTCCGACACTCAGCCACACGAGTACCTTGCGCCAGCTCGCCAGGTGATTGGTGGATACCATTGTGACGTAATTGGGTGTTAATTAAGTACACCGACTATGACATTGAGCACATTAATGACACAGTCCTTACGACGCCTGAAGATTATCCGTCCAGTGGCTAGGACGGATTGTATTGACCAGCTTTGCACGCTGCATGTATGATATTCGAACTATTTTTTTTCTGCACACTACCTACACAAAATTCAATCAAGATTTGACTTCTTCAATAGTATCGCTATAGCAAGCTTGAATCGAGGTTTAGAACAATCATTGTAATGTCAGTGACTCAGTACGAGACTCACACATGCCTTATACGTATAAAGGCGTTACAACTGTTGCTGTTTGGACGCCGTTATTTAGGACTGCCTGACACGCATAGTGCATACATACAGCGCCTACCAAACAGGATGCCTCCCCTCTGAACCGTTTCACACTATAAACCCCCATGACCTGCTGTCCAACCCAGCAACCAGCAACAAAGCGATATCTGATATGCAGCGCGGGGCATCACAACAGGTCGCACCTAATTCACTGCAATCATTGATCGTCATTTTTATTAGCTTCCACGGGCAGTAGACTAGCGTGACTGCTTCAACGATTCACCGCTCGCAGGAGCTTCGATGCTGCGGTGTTTTGGTGGCCAGAAATCAGAAAACAGTATCCTGCGCAGCTGATGTGCTGTTGTTGTGAGTTGCCTTGACATGAAAATGGTATGCTTTGATGGATTTGAAAGGTGAATGGGAGGTGTGGTGAAAAGAGGCAGATGAATCCGTGGGTAGGAGTTGCAAGGCTGTTCACTATTTCATTCGGAACTGAAACGGTGTTTTACACAAAACCAGTGCTTTGATAGCTGCATATAATTTATCGTGGGTTAACTGTTACATCTATGAAATGCATGTCAAAAGTGACTGACTTATGAATGAGGGAATTTCTTCACATTTATGAAAAAAGAAGAAGAAAAAACGCATAGGTAAGTACACGATAAAAATAAAACGTAAATGTGGGAAAGAGAAAGAGA
Source organism: Amphibalanus amphitrite (assembly GCF_019059575.1). Lineage (NCBI taxonomy): Eukaryota > Metazoa > Arthropoda > Thecostraca > Balanomorpha > Balanidae > Amphibalanus > Amphibalanus amphitrite. The sequence goes on from NW_024883957.1 coordinate 4,528, forward strand.
GTTGGGTACTTTTATTGCCAATATTAGCATAATATGTTGGCGACAGGCGAAACAATACAACATTTATAGTCACGATTGGTAAATAAAGGACTGCAGCTCTATCATATCTGAATAAAATTACATCTTTCAAAAAGCCTCCAAATATTCCTGACCCAATCTAGTAAGCAAAAGGTTGCTAGATTTATTGAAAAGCTTAGCAGCTTAGATTCCAAGTCCGAGAGGCTGGACATCTGGTCTAGTGATGTCAATTACGGAAAATCGGAATAGCGATACCAAAGCAAATACCAACCAAAACCGTGGAGAAATACCGAAACCAAACCAACTTGGGAACATGAGTAAAATACCAACTTTTTACCGATTTCTTAGCCTCTTAAACGTTAGGGAGGGTTCATGATACCAACAAAATACCAAACACATTAGGATTTAAATACCAAATACCGAGTTGGTATCGGTTTGGTATCGGTATACCAAAACGTTGGTATCCGATTGACATCTCTTATCTGGTCCAATATTCCAACAGCAGCGCTTCTTTCGCAATGAGCCTGTGAGATTTCTGACCTTTCCCGGCTCACAAAGTCAGGATAACACGTAGCATCGTCTCCACGTGTCCCGCCAATCTTATGTAAGATGCACGATCCCCAGAGAAACCTGGGGAGAAAATTACACTGTAAAAAAAGTTTAGCACCATAGAGGTACTTTTCAATTGACTAATTTTCAGTACCCTAGCGGTGCTAAGCTAAGCATTTTATTCGTACTTAACTGAGATCTAGTTTAGTATCAAGGTGCTAATATAAGTACCCATGTTTGTTTAGCACCCGTGTACTAAATGTAGTACCCTACACCTGCTAGACCAATTTTCAGTACCCTAGCGGTGCTAAACTTTAAAAGGTGCTAAGAATAGCATGCAGTTAGTACCTTCCGTACTCACATATGAACCGTTTTAGCGCTATTGTTACCCCACGACAAGTGGAATAATGCTAACGAAAGCATTGGGGCTGAAAGTAGAATATCTATGCTAGTTAAAGCTGCTGCATGAAAAGTTCGCAAAAACTGCTTTCTTTAGCAGCACATACTTTCACTAGTTACTGCAAAAAGGACTAATCAATTATCAAAAAGGAAATTGTGTAAGGCTGAAAAGACGTGCAAAAAAGGTTATATCCTAGATAAGTGATAACTACAAGTCTCAATGATTGTGTTTTTGCATTCTGCAATATTCCCGTGTAAGTGCATCTTTCAAGCATCCAACACATTATAAAATTAAAAAATAATGATGGAACATTTATTAACACTTCATATCATCTGCATGAAAAACAAATGTAAATATATACACAAACAAACGCACGGGAAATAACGAAAGGTCGCTCATATACCTGCACACTCGCAGTGACCGACGATTAACGCGAGATCGACTGGGGGAGGCGGGGGGGGGGTCGTTGAACCGACGTTCCGTTCATGGCCATAAGTTCGACCTCATCCACGACCAGACGGCGTTTAGTGATAGACGGAACCGGAGACCCCGTGTTGTTGTCGGTTGTCCTCCATTGTAAGTGGTAGTCGACGGAAGAACTGACCAGGCCCCATGCCTGGAGCAAAAAAAAACTGGATCAGTTCCAAGATTTTTTTTTTCTGTTGGGAGCTATTTTCGCAAACAACACAACTTTCCTTCAGACCAAGAAGCGCGATTTGCCAAAGTCGGAATATGAAGCACTTAAACAATATAAGATAATGTCAAAAGATACAACGTGTCAGACTCACCAAAATCGATCAACGTCGGTGTCGGTGGCATGTGTCGGTGGCAAATGCTCATGTACCACCCGGCCCCGGAGCACTTCACTTCACTTCACTGCACTGCTGCACTGCACTTCCCTCCACCTCACTGCCTCCCGGAGCAGGGGCACGCACTCCCATGCCACGCACGACGGATTCCACCGATAATAGCTGATTTAAGCTATCATTCCAGAGCTATCACTCGGTGGCATGTGCCCGGAGCACTTCACTTCACTTTATTTCACTTCATATACCGGAGCACGTGCACACACTCCCACCACGACCAACGGACTCCACTAAAATGGCGCAACACGTGGCCGGAAACAGCTGGCACGCGCATGCGCATATCGCTCTGCGCCGTCAAAACGTGCTAAAGGGCTGGTGATAAGACTCCCAGAGATTTGTAAAGCAGGGCTTAGCTACTTTCTTTGGCGCCAATTTCAAATTTGTTTCCTCTGTAAGCATGTCCGGTTCTATTGTGATACTAACGTAAGCACCATATTCAGCGTTACCAACTTCTAAAACACTTAAAATGGTTCTAATTAGAAATCCAGCTTGAAAGAGCACTCACTGATGGACTGGGTACTAGCAGAAGTAGACGTTAAGCTCAGTAGAAGAATAGGTGATCTAAACTTATAACATTTGATGGGAATGTTAGCTATCATTAGCACAGTATTAGCACCATGCTTCTTTGTAAATACGTCGTAGGGTTCTTTTGACGCTAAAAGGTGCTACGAATAGCAGCCGTTAGTACCCCAAATGCTAAACTTTTTTTACAGTGTACCAACATTTCCCTAGAGGCGTGACAGAATTCTAGGAATACTTGTCAGACGAGTGGTCAGTAGGTACCTAAGGGAAACGACAGACCTTCCTTCACGTTTTTCCTTATGCGGCTTTTTCACACCGCGCTGTTGCGTTGTTGCCTTTTTGCTGTTACCATGACAACCTGCTGTTGTCAGTGTTGATGGTGAAGTGGTTTTCTAGTGGGATTGACACTTATTTCCTTAGCCCTAACGTGCCAGAAAACCAGACGTGCTTTGCAATACAGTTAACCCGCGCCCCGCTGGGGGGGGGGGGGGGCAGAATCTGCCCTCCTCCCGTTTTTCGCCAATAACTTCTAAACGCGTTACGCCAGCGACGTCGAACTTTCGGTACCTTATCATACATCAATGTGACACGTTTTCTGAAAATTTGAGCGAAACCCGTCGGAAATTTTTTGAGAAATTGACGTTTTAGTGACGTCATGTTCGCCATTTTCGCCTCAAAAACGGCAAAATTTCAAACGCCGCTAACATCTTCATTTTTAAGGGAATCAAGACGTAACAAAAAAGGTTATACGTGATTCTACTTTGTCTATCAAATGGCTATCTCGGTTTTTTGAAAATTTTGGATTTTGGCCTAAATTTTTTCAAAAAACTGACTTTTTTTGGGAAAATAATTATAAAATCCAAAATTTTGAGTGTATCGAAAAAACCGGAATATATGTCAGAGAAGTGGTCTATGTGCACCTACATACCAATTTTTAGAAGAATCGGTTAAAAATGTGGGAGTTATTAAAAATTTTATGACGTCACGACACACAAACATTTTGAAAAATGATTTTTTTTGGAAGTTCTAGACCTCGTACGGAAACAAAAAATAGCACCATTCGATTCGCCGTGAAAAACTGCATCAGATAGACACCTTTTTAGGCCTTAAAAACCAACTTCAAAATTTGACCTTACTTGACCTGACCTTGACCTGACCTCGACCTGAAATTCATCCAGAGGTGGTCTATATCACTTATTGAGTGTGCCTATTGAATTATATGAGTAAAATGTCCCATAAAACATGTGTCGCACATGCCCTGTTGCAGACGTTCTTCAACTTGACTCAGTGGACTGTATAACTGTGTGTGTGTTGACGTCTCGCATCATTTGGTGTGGCGACCGGGGCCTGACAGGATATAGGTTGATATGGTAATGAGGCGAAATTGGGAATTTATAATATAAGAAGTGGATGCTATATGAATGGATATAATTTTGGATCAAGGTTTAAGAGCACTCTTTTCAGAGCGACAAAGGAACCCTCTTTACAGAGAGCATGTTAAGACCTAAAAGGGTATGCAGAGCCCTCTTTTCAGAGAGACAAAGGAACCCTCTTTTCAGAGAGCAAGAGGTATTAGGAAAATGAGGAATCAGATAGGAATGATAAGTAGACCCGGTCACCGTGAAATAGAAGACTGTGCGAACTGACTGTGTGCCACTCTCCCCGTGCTTTTATCCGCCGCTGCACTCCACTCTGCACCATTCACAAACACAAGATTCTTCCGAACTGGTGAGTATTGCAGATGGCGAATAGGCGATGACAACACAGTATCACTGACAAGAAGAGTTGGCCAGAGAGAGCGAGGCAGTGCTCTCTCGGCGCCGAAAAGTAAAGAAGTGAGAGCGAGGGTTGCTCCCGCCCCGTTTATGTACTGGGTCGGGAGGACACAGATGGCGACGGAAGTGATGAAATAACAAAGAAGCTACACACTACACAGCGTCCTGGTAACCCTACCACGCGGTCGGCACATGTCGGCCTAACGGCTCCGACCCGCCGGGGACACAGTTCCACGTGCGACGCCACGCCAGCCCACCCCCTCCCCCCGGGTCAGTCCCTCCGGTAACAGCGCATCCTTTCATACAACTGCAGCTGTAGAACACGGTCGCAGGGAGAGAGAAGCGTCCCGTCACCCGATCACTGCCATAAAGTCTCTCGCGGACGGCCCATCTGCCGGCGGCGTGGCAGGGGGATGGGGCGGCGGCGGCGCGGAGCGGCGCCGGCCGGGATCACGAATCGGCCCGGCCCGGCAGCAACGATCAGAGCCGAAATGAGACGCAACACCAACTACCTAGTGCAGTTTGTCGGCAACATGCCCTTTTCTATAATTTGTTTTTGGTGACCTGACCTGACCTGACCTGACCTTGACCTTGACCTTTGAATGACATTGTATGCAACGAATATTGTCTTGGTAGTCTAAGAACACGTTTTGGGCAATCAGTCTCAGTCCATTCTTCGGCAACTACGGTGCAAGGCCGATACTGTAGAAATTTGCATCTTGTACCCTTGACCTGACCTTGACCTAACCTCTGACCTACTTAAGCAAAAAAATTTGGGCTCTTAACCCGGCGGCCGCTGGGCCTCCGCGCCACCCGCCGGCCGCTGGGGGGGGGGCATATAGTTGCCCCCCCCTTTACTTCCGCGACGATATCGTCGCAACGCGAAGAGATAGAGAAGCGAAACTTTGCACACGTCTTTCTGAATACCTAGCCGAGGTTGTGTCCAAATTTGGTGTCGATCCCATTTGAAATGACGTCACAGTGACGTCATAAGTCAAATTATAGATTTGCGACTCTCAGTTTCCTCACGATACATCAGATGTATGGGACCGAATATAAAGAGCCGATTATTGGTCAGGAACTAGATAGAAGTGTGCTTAGATGTTTAAGGATGACAGCAGGTGCTGTCTAGTTCATTTACAGTTGAGTTTCATGCTCAGCGTCATCAGAAACGGTCCATATCGGAAAACGACAAAGCTTTATGACGTCACTGTGACGTCATCTTTGGTGCTACAACCACCAAACTTTCTCCAAACATTGCCTAGGTATTCATTTGAAGCTATGCCAAGTTTCACGTTCGTAGCTCATCAGGTTTCGGAGATATTCCACAAAACGTAAAGGGGGGGCAACTTTATGCCCCCCCCCAGCGGCTCGTGGGTTAACCCGCGCCCTGCTGGGGGTCCTGGATTTCCACGCCCTGCTGGGGGGGGGGGGTGTTTGAACACCCCCCCTTGTAACTCGGCTCCTGGGCCACGTAGCGATACGCGGAAGGCGGCGTTCGAAAGAGCGTAAAAAATAATGACGAAATCACTTCGGTCAATTTTTTGGTCAGGTCAAAGGTCAGGTCACCAGAGGTCATTGAAGGCAAAATTTCGCCGATTTCCAGGTCAAATGTCGAAAATTTCCAAGAAGCCAACGCATAACTCGGGAACCAATAGAGCTACAGCGCCGCGGAAAAGCGCATTCGATAGCCCTATTAACGCCCTTTCTGAGTAATTCTCTCAGATTTGACCTAACGTCAACGGTTTTGCCTGCAGGGGGCAAAAACTGCAAAAATAGCCGATTTTTTCGAAAACAGTTTTTCTGCAATAACTTTTGACCCAAGCATTGTACGAGCTTACTTTTACCGGCATCGTGTTCCTCTCGTCAAGACGCATCGAATGAACTATAACTTGACCTTGAAAGGTCAACTTGAAAATTTGACCTCAGGTCAAGGTCATGACCTGACCGGAAAGGGTCATGTTGCATATCAGTCGATCCGTATCGTCGAGCTGAACACATCTAAGGCGTTTTCATCGCTCTAGCATGCCTCTATCAAAAGTTATTTGCGAAAAACTGTTAGATACCATTCGTGACCTAAGATGACCTCAGGGCATAAACAAGGGTCACGGACACCATTTTCAAGTTCAGTGTGTCTAAACCACTTGTAATTCGGTGTTTGGGAGTGTTTATAACGTCTTTCATCCAAAAGAGGCGCATTTCAATTTTCTCCCATTGACTTATAATGGGGAGGTCGCAAAATTGACCTGACCTTAGGTCATCGATATCAAAATTCTGAGATATACATTTTGTACATGCTATCCCGCGCCCCACTGGGGGGGGGGGCTATTTATAGCCCCCCCTCCCGTTTTTCTGCAATAACTTCCAAACCGCTTGACGTATCGACGCCAAACTTTCAGCACCTTCGGCTGCATCAATTTGACACCTTGTGTCAAAATTTGAACTTCGTAGTTACCATAGGTCGGCCGGAAATGACGTCAGAGTGACGTCATGTTCGTCCGATTTCGACGCAAAACATTGAACCACGGCAATCGCTCCCAAGAGCTCAGTTTTTAATCTAGATCCAATTTCTTTGCATGAAAGGACTCAGAATTGACCGCGCTATCAAACTGTTATCTCGGATTTTCAAAATTTTGAAAATTTCTAAAATTTTATATAATAATATTCAAAATTTATATTTTTATATTTTTTTCAAAAAGTTTTTGACTTTTCGAAAAAACCGGAATATATGTGACAGAACGCATGATTATGAATAACTCTAGCAAGTTTTAGCTGAATATCTTCAAAAATGGCCAAGTTATACGCATTATTGCAAAAAATTCACAATTATTAATTTTTCAAATCACTTTTTTAGTACGTATTTGACATCGTACACCAATATAAATGGCACCATCGTGTTCCTGAGCTCAAACTGCATCCAATAGACACCTTTTTTGTTGAAAAATTTCAACTTCAAAATTTGACCTTTTTTGACCTGAAAGTGACCTGACCTAAGCTAAATTCGACTCAAAATGACCTCGAATGACACAGACGACATCAAATTCGAAATCTATGGCCTAAATGGACCATAAAACATGTGTCACGTGACCGACGCATGATATAATATTTTCGTGACCTGTGATGACCTGACCCTGACCTGAAAATCAAAGTACAAGTTTGGTACCCTCAAGGTATCTAGAGCATCTGTTCACGAGTGTGGAAACCAAAAATGAGCCTGATCTGACTTGTAAGACGGCGGCCAGAGCCCAAAATGTGAACAAGCCAAAGTGCTAATAATTTTTACTTTGACCTGACCTGTGACGTCATCGGTGACCTCGAGGTCAATGAAATTAGGTTTCGCTCGACAGTTTTTCCGGGGCTATCAGACGCCGTTTGAATTTTGACGATCGGCCCAGTAGTTTCGGAGTTAGGAGGGGGGGCTATGAATAGCCCCCCCCCCCCCCAGTAGGGCGTGTTATACACAGACCCCAGTGGGGCGCGGGCTATTGCTCTTAGCAATCGCTGAAAGTTTCAAAGCGATCGGTCACTCGGTGTAGCTATGACAGACATTGAAAGTTTTTATGAGGTGAGGTCACTTCAAGTGACCTGGTGACCTGACCTTGAATGACCTTGGTCTGAAATTTTCACAACATGTGTAGAATTGATGTATGATAAGGTGTACCAAAAACGGCGGCGCTCCGCGCCGCCGTTTTTGAGATATTCGCGAAAAACCACAGGGGGGGTGTTCAAACACCCCCCCCAGCAGGGCGCGGGTTAAGATCCGCCTTGTTGAGAGCTTTCGATTGCCGTTTTCCCCGTCTTTCTACGACCATCGGTTCGGAAGTTAGACAGGGGGGGGGGCAGAATCTGCCCCCCCCCCCCCAGCAGGGCGCGTATGGCTGAATAGCCCAGCGGGGCGCGGGTTAATTGATTATCATAACTCTCAACTGACTGTGACCGTTCTTGGCGCATTTTGAAGCAATGGTCGGATAGATTGGTTCGCCTTCCTTTAGGACACAGGGTCAGCTGTTGTGTCGTTAAATGAGGCTTGCAATGTGCATTTGAAAAGTTTCTGTAGATGATTTCCGTCCTAGGCTACTAGGCAGCTCATTTGCTCGCAAGATAGGTCAAGAACATGTCAGTTGGTAAGCTGTAGAAATAATCACCTACTGGTTTTTGTTGCCTGGTGACCTGAACTGAAATGACTGGAATGGAAATTTTCGGGGAATGTGCCAAAAAGATTCCCACAGGGTGTGCAAAATTTGGCAGCGACGCTATCTCCGGAAAACGAGGGGCTGCATCGAGCCCTTTAGCCCGGCAAGGGTTAAAATTATTTCGCCTCCATTGGAGTGCATCAAATACAAACCCGATAACAACAATGAAGTAGGCTTGGCACAACATAAAATTATGGGCACTTTACTATAAATGATACCAGACCGGTTTCTAAAGAGTTTGAAAGGCGACAGAGCTCATGAAAGACGAGCTGGAAGAGTGAATGGATCTTGTTCGCCACTTCAAGTGGGTCGATATTCGATATGAGCCATATATGATACGAGTATGTTTGCAAAATGCCTGCACTCATATTCCTAGAACCTTACCTTACCAAATATCAATAGTCATGGCTAGAAAACCATTATAGAGAAGATTTAGAGTGCACAGTCTCCGAATGTTGACACGTTGTCATATGAGGCAATGCTCTAAGAAACACACCAACCTAAGGTGGATACCAATAAGGGTATATTGTCGAAACGGGATAATCTAACAACTGCAGAGATCGGGGCGCAGTCTGACACGAGATTCAGCTAAATTAATCATACAAACATCATTGGTTGACCATTCTATTTTCCGTGACCGTATATCACAGCCTAAATCAGACCCACGCCACGTATCCGCCTTATGTATATTTGTAGCACCATACTCACTTCTTCCCCGCGCAGCCTGCTTCCATCCACTATTCTCTCTCACCAGCTTCTGAGCTTTCTGAAAGCCGGCTCCGACTACTGCGGGGCCCAAACGAGTGCGTACCTGTAGCTCAGCTCGACTAATTGGCTGCACGGAGCGGGACAGGGTCATTAGGCCCGTCTGTCGGCTGGAGGCTGTAAAGCGAGACTGGTGCGTCGTCCCGTGTCGGTTCGGTCGACGTGTCGCGAACGACGCACTGGTAGCAGAGGGAGATTTGGTGAGGCGCTCCAACATTTCAGTGGAGGGAGTTTTGGTGAGGTGCCTGGCCTTTCAGATGTGGGATGTTTTGCGTGGTGCTGGGGTTCTCATTTCACCGGTGGGAGATTTGCTAAATCAATCTAACTCTGGTCTTGTATTGAGCTGAGCTATGCGTAATGCTTTGGTTTTCCAATGGAATGTTTATAATAAGGGTGGAACTCGTTTTAGCGACAGGTTTTTGTCTTTACTCTGGTGGGATAGTTCTTACAGCGTTTTGTTCAACGGAGATTTGGTGCCGGAGTCTGGCTTCGCAGTGCTGGTTATCTACTGCAACGCCTGACGTTTTATTGGTGCGAGATAAGGTACGGCTCTCTGACCTAGTAGCTTGGGGAGAGATTCGCGCATGGCTCTAATCCTGTCGTCGTGGAAAACTTTGCATAGGGATCCGACCAGAAGTGGAAGATTCTATGAGACGATCCAGCCCGCGCATCGTTATACTCGTCGGGTAGTTTACCAATTATCATGGCGGTACGTAGCTACGTTCTAGCGTTTTCAACGTTTCCAGCGCTCTCAGAATGAGACTTGAATTTTCTTAGTTGAATGTTTTCAGACTGGATGTGAAAAAGACATAGAGAAAGATAAGGAGAGAGATAGAGACAGAGGGAGGAAACAAGGAAAGTAAAGAAGATGAAGAAGAGATTTGCCAACAATTCCCTCTCTCCCTTCTTCTACCCTCCCCCTTCCCTTCTTCTAGCTTCTAGCATCCTAGCATTGTGTCTCATGACTCATTATCATTCGCACACAAAATATTATATCTCTATGCCCCATCTCTCTCTCTCTCTCTCTCTCTCTCTCTCTCTCTCTCTCTCTCTCTCTCTCTCTCTCTCTCTCTCTCTCTCTCTCTCTCCTCTCTCTCTCTCTCTCTATCTCTCTCTCTCTTTCTCTCTCTCTCTTTTCTCTCTCTCTCTTCTGTCTCTCTCTCTCTCTCTCTTTCTCTCTCTCTCTCTCTCTCTCTCTCTCTCTCTCTCTCTTTCTCCATTACCCTCCCGCTTCTCCCCTCCGCTCTTCCTTTCTCTCTTGATCTATTTTCATCTTGCTCTTGCCACCCTGACCGTACTAAATTTACACTCCTTTTCCGAGGGAATTCTTGGTCGCCCGCCTCATGCAACATTTATCGAATGCCAACCAGACAAGACGAAGGGAACCTTCATCGACCAAACGACCCCTAAATATAAAGTTCAGTTCACATGAGTGCCCTGGTAATGCTGTGGCAAAATTTAGGCGGCTCGTAACGTAGTTATCTTTGCTAAAAATGAACAGAGGCCCTAAGTGGATTGCCTTGCTCATTCTTATGCCCCTTATGACGGAATGCTATGTAATTAGAATAACGTCAAGCACACGAAACAGCATGCAAGTCGGTTCGAATTGCACCTGGTGTTGAATGCAATAGCAAAGAACAAGTGAGAATGCTATGATTTCTTTTTCCAAAGGGAATTGGGTCCATTTACAGGCAATTACAGAAAACTGTTCGTGCGAACTGCGAACGTGATCATTTACCCTCCCATGGGAGCAGGGGCGTCGCCACGGATTTTTTAGTGGCCGGGGGGGGGGGGTCGGGTTTCTAGTCTTCACCCGATGGGTAGGGGTGTTTTTTTTTTGCCACACTTCCCAGTTTTGTGCGTGCGTATGTGTGTGTGTGCGTGTGTAACAAATCGGCGCGCAGCGCCGCCAAATTTGGTATAACCTATTAGGTAGGTATACCTACCTACATCACTTGCGTAAAAATTATCACTGGTCACTTAAGGTCAGGTCGCCATGTCAAGTTCAGTTATACGGTATACCTCTATAAAAACTTTCCCCTCTCGCCATTCTTGTAGCTTTTCTCCCATAACTTCGAAATTTGGTACACTGTATAGGTACCTAATGTATGGGGTTATACGTGTCAGCAATTCATGATTCTAACTGAGGATTTACATCTATGATCTGAAGGCATGTCAAATACGTGACCTCATCATTAGAAAATAATGAGAAATTAGAAAAAGCACGAATGCCTCCTGCTTTGAAAAAGTTCGTCAGAAACGCAAAATATCTTTGGAGCCATGACAAATCAGCTCATCATTGCCAGGGACAGGGTGCAACTTATGGCGAGTGATGACTCGAAAGGTCATTAGTGGAAATGTCCATCGATGGCCACCATCATTTTTTTCTACAACTTTTGACGAAGACGCGGTAGAGCGATGACAGCACCTGGAAGGTGTTCACTGTTCAGCTCAACAACACGGATCCATTCATATGCAGCAGGAGGTCCTTTTTCGATCAGGAAATATCGTTGACCTGAGGTCGTTTTAACGTTAATTCTGAATGGTCAAATTTTAACTCATGTGACGCGTCTCAAAGAGATCAAGACGGTGGTGACAAGACAACATATGTACATACCATACAAATTCACGGAATCGAAAGTTATTGCAAAGCAGATGTTTCGGCAGAATCTGTCCAGTTAGCTGTTTGCCTTCTTATGGGCCAAACATAGACCTGAGATGAAATCTAACGCGAAGCTAGCGAAAGAGCGTTAAAGGGACCCTCCCACCTTCAAAAAAGTTTATGAATTGGCATGAAAGTGATGTCGCTCGGTTCAGAAAGAGCGAAAACGAATATATACCAAATTTCACCGAAAAATATTCACCGGTATTCAAGATATTAGACTTTTACTTCTGTTTACTTTTTGGGATCTCCGCTGTTCCTAGCGACTTTATTTGGAAGCAATAGTTTGGCAGCTGAAAGTGCGGCACTTGTTGCGCGCAAAGCAGCATATACCACCGCGTGCTACAAAACGTTTTAGTCAAACATTTAAAAATCGTTAGATATCTGCGCTGACGTCACACATTCAGAGGGGTATTCCTATGCATTAGCCCCTCTGAATCAAAATGCTGCAATTTTGAAATTCAATATTTCCGATTTAAGGCATTTCTCGATGTTGTGAGTGCCGAAACCGGTAATTGTGAGCCAGGGACCCCATTTTGGCTATCTCAACTCAAATCTAATGTTAAGGTGGGGGGGGGGGGTTCCCTTTAAAAGAGCTATCGAATAGTTTTCTGCTTCACTGTAGCCCTTCTATTGGTGGTTTCCCAGTCGCTAACGTATAACGTATACTAAACTAACGCTGAGGCATGCTTTCGACCCCTGATCGATCTACAGGTTTGCGGAAAAAAGAGCATGCTGCCCGTGACGAGAGAAAGCCGATGATACCCATTTACAAGTTTTCGGGTCATCTCAGGACTCAGGTCATCGCCAATAAGTAGAGAAACTCGGGACCTGCTAGAACTTAACGAATGTAAGTTGTGATGGTTTTTCGAGGTTCTGATTACGAATGTTATCTTAGTTTTGAACGAAGATGATGACTCCATGCATTTGGGGTAGATCAGGTCAGGTCAGATCGACCAGTACCTAATAGTGGATGACCACCACCGATTGCTTCCTAGCATGTTATATGAATAAGCAACACAACTACTTCTTAAATGTTCAGATGGGCGCTAAGTTCAAAATCAGCTCCAAAAACTACCCTATCAATTAAAAGCACGTTATGAAAAAGTGAACTAAGGTCATCTTTATTTGAATCAGGGATATCGATTTATTTTAAGTAGGTGATTAACTCGAGCGCACCGGAAGTTTTGTTGCAATCGGCTCCTTTTTGCGCAACTTCTTTGCGAAAGCCCGAGACGGTTCCATCTGACTCCCTTTCCCCTACATGTGCACTGTACAGCTAGTTGTGACGGTAGCCATGGGGCTGAGGCTAGTTTGTAGTTTTGTAGTTAGGTACTGATCCGACGAATCGACTGCGACCATTTTTTTTTTTTTAAACGATCAGACGAACGCTCGGGGCAGTTTTGGCGCGTCCAATCCTTTGAGGGATAAAAAGGTACTAGGATGGGGGCTACTTAAAAACATTGTTGTGCTGGTGTTCCCCGCTCACAGCTAATTGACCTTTAGGTAATTGGCTAATTGGCTTTAGGGAGCTCTTGAAGCGATTTTGTATCTGATGTATTTGTTGGTGTTGCTGACGCCTGCTTCACTGACATAAAAGCTAAAAAAGCATACTCAGCATCGCAAAAAGTGGGGGGGTCGACACCCCCAGTTTTCAGGAGTGGGGGGGTCACGACCCCCCCCCCCGACCCCCCCGTCGGCGACGCCCCTGCATGGGAGTACTTATCATAAAGATATTTCACCGAGCATCAGCATGGACTGTGCAGGCTTATGTGTCTCAATAATCATTTCACTGGCGTCAACATTACATCTCAATCTGACGTAACTACTAACTGACATAAGTGCAACTGACGAATGACGTTACATTCACGCTGACTATTTTGTCGTCAGCATCTGCTGCTAGCCAAATAATTTGTCATTTGCATCACTAAAGTCAGTGGATTAAATATTATCTGTCAATGACGTCACTTGCACAACTACCATCACCAAAATTGTATAAAACGTCACTGTCACCGCTGACGTCACCGTGTGTTACTGATGACGTCACTGACCCCGCTGACGTCAGTGACGTCACTGTCGGCGTCAGCGGCGCCGTCCGCGGCGGCGGTGGTGCCGTATTGATTGTAGGTTGGTGCCAGCGACCGGCAGCGTGCCGGCGACAGCCGACCACGCCTCCGGGCTGCGTCTGACACTGCCGACACCCGACCCGACACTGACACTGACACTCGAGACTGGCAGCCGACACCCGACACTTAGACTGACTGACACAGCTGACAAACTAACACTGACACCGACAGTCACCGGCCGACCACACCTCCGGGCTGGGTCTGACACCGGCGACACTGACACTGACACCAGAGACTGACACCGCCGACACCCGACACCTGACACTGAAAGACACAGCTGATACTGACACTGACTGCTACTGCTGACACCTAAGACTGACACTGACACTGACAGCCGCCGACCAACCACGTCTCCGGGCTGCGTCTGACACCGCCGACACCAGACGCTGACACTGACACCCGACACTCCCAACAATACTGACTCTGACACACGACCCATGACGATGACACTGACACCACCGACACTGACACTGACACTGATATAATATGACACCGTCTGGCTCCTCCCTCCCAAATACCTCCATTTTCCGAGCCAAAACCTTCCACTTAAATGTTTCTTCCTCTCTTTTCTTCCACCTCTTCCACCATTCCCCCACGGTTTCACATCATCTTTCATTCGTCGGCGAGACAAGTACGGTCCACCAGCTCCGATCATTGTGTCAGTCAGAGAGCAGGCAGAACATTTGGCCCAATGGAGCTCTGTCGAACGATCACTAAGCTGGCATGGTTGGAAACACCTGAATGAGGCGACACGGGCCGAGCAAAGATCACTGAATGGGCGATAGGCGGGAATAGCTGCAATTTATTTGTAGCGAACAGGATCTAAGACAGACGTTGTCAGGAGCTACTGAAAGGGGTTAGTCGTGTGTGAGTGCAATTAGAACGAGCAAGCCGATAGAGGGAGAAGATATAAATAGTTTTATTTGTTCACTGGCGTTCCGGTGGAGAAGGGGAGCAAATTTTGCGCCAAAAATGGTCGGCTCGAGCAAAAAAAACATGAAATAATAAAAAAACTGATACATGAGATACCATGCACTAAAGAACTTCAAGACACCTATTTAAAGTTTTGACGAAATTGCCTTTCATGTCACTACCGGTCCCTCAAGATTTCTTTATTCTTCGTACCCTGCATCCCAATGAGGCGAAATTTACGGCCTAGAATGCTTATATTTTTGCGTCTGTATCAAATTATCGTTACTTGTCTGCGTCATCACTCAGTCGATATTCTTATCGCTTTCCGTTTGCGTGTTGCGTTCAAATCACTTCTATTGATGTGGCAGCTAAATTACTGCTCCCGACCTGGCTCCCGACACCACCGTCGTCTAAACAACTGCCTATTTCGTCCACGAATCCGAAAGCAAATACACGTGCCCTGATGGGGCGAGCTCCACCGGTCAGCCTGTCGCACGGCAGCCTACAAGTATGGCCGAGCGGCGATTAACACGCAGCAGTGCGTATTGTGGCGCGGGAAGGACAAATGCGACGCACGCGATGTCACGATTGGCGCGCGGCGCACCAGAATTGGCGGGAACGTCGACAGATGTGCATTTATTAGGCGGACGGCCAATACATACAAGCGAGATTTTTTTTCGTCTTGATAATGTATTGTGGCTAGGAAATCCGTGAGCGTTTTGTTCTTTGTTTGCTATGATAATAATTTGTTTATTTTTTCTGAATAATTTACACCCAGAAACTAGTATGAAATTATTGTTAGGCAATAGGCATTATTATATGTAGTTAGCTAATAACGAACCCCGGTTATTATACCTACATATAGGTACCATGCCCAATCATTTGACGTAAAAAACACAATCGGAGACGCTGAAGCGCGTATGATGATGCGAACTTTGCCAGCATTGGGAGAGTGAATATGAAATGGTTTGAATTTACAAACCAGTGCATTCTGTTTTATTATTTACAAGGATTTATTGAAAATCATAGTAAGGTAGATATTCAAAGTAAAATATCGTTTTATGAAACCCATTCTCGTATAATATTCTGCTTCATGCTTGCACGCTTCAGGGTCAATTTCAGCTGTCGGCAGGCAAACAGCCCTGCCAGCCATTGATGCTATTATCCGACGAATTACGGAAGCGCCTGGCACTGCCAACACATAGCCCCAGTGAACTCCACTAAACATCGCCATTCTGCTGGACCGAGCGACAGCAGGCTCACGGCGCTGTGCTGACACTACGAGATGCAATGCGGCCTTTGTCCGCGACCGATGTGCCGCTGGCATACGTCCCGCAGCAGAGACACGGCGCGCGTTTACAAACACCTGTAAACACTGGTCCTGAACGACTGCTCCTGTGTCATCAACAAAGGAGTGGTATTGGCCTCGGCGCACGCTTTAGTGGAGCCGAAACGACGACTGTTGGCGAACAAATGCAGGAGAATGGGCCCACGGAAGGGTCTTTGTGGCAATACTCTCCCTTTTTATGTAATGTAATCAACGTTGAGGGGACATTTTAGATATCTGAGTATTATTTCTGGAAGGGTTATTTAGGCAGAAGCCAGAAGCCAGCCGTCTGCTCCAGGCGTCAATTCCGTTAGAAACCATGAGCACGCGACCCCTCACCATAAAGGCATGCGGTCGCCGAACATGAACCACATTAGGGAGTCCATCGCATGACCGCCAACCACTGTATTATGGAGGCGACTCTTTGAGGCAGGGCCATTTTGCGCCGCGTCTCTTGTTGGTCCGGCAGAATATTTCAAGCTCTCTTTTCATTGGTTCTTTCGTTTTAGTTTGAGATATAGCATCATTCCAGTGCATGTTGCGCATTGCATAGTGTATCACGTATCATATCGACGTACAAGATCTAAAATAAAAGCTGACTTCAGGGTAGGTACTTATATATTTCAAAAGTTGGTATTATTATAAGCCACACTTCGGAGTCGATCGATTTCAAAAGTTATTTTTCGCGAAAATACGTCGCTGTTTCTAAACTAATTTATCTTTATGCACATATTGTATTATCCACAGATAACAGTAGTACTGGATTGGAAACAGGATTCCGGTGGCTGCAGTAAGAGGCCGAAAACAGAACCGAATATTTCGTGCCCAGACTTCGATATCTCCTCTCACAGGCAACAAAAAATATTGGTTTATGTGATTGTGAATGAAACTTATAAAGAAGCAATCTAGCCGTGCTCGTGTTTATTGTTGCGTTTTTGCATAATGGCAACTTATTTTACTAAACGTTGCTGGTTAAACTTTCCTCACCGTGGTGAGGGAACGTCGTATGCCACTGATTTGATTATAATGATTTCTCACTCTCATCAACAAAGAAATTGTACATGGAGTTTGATCTCTTTATTTACATGCTAACCGACACCAGTCCTGTCACAACGAACCATCCAAAGGTCACAATTCAAACAAACGTCACAAAACACCCCTTCAAATGTCACTTTGCTTCGCCTGCCCTCCCAATTTCATCAGCGACCTTACTTCCCCGCCTTACATCTTCTTGACCCTGCTGAGCTTTGGCCTCTTGTCGCTCCTCGATCGGGTTGCACCAGTGGCTGGGGTGTCTGCTTCCTGACTTTCGATGGACAGCACTGTCTGTCTCACTTATCAGTTACCATGTTTCCACACTTTCCAGCGAATCGATTGAAAACCTTCGCATACATCTCTGGAAGGAGGCTCCTAAGGACGTCGTGGCTATAATTGCAAACGAATTCCGGTCAGTTCGACATCCCGTTTTACGACTATCTTCGTCACTTCTGCGTCACTTCTTGGTTGATCGCGGACCAGCAGCTGGTTCCTGTTAGCTTCCGTCTTCGGCAGTTGCCTCCAAATATGGCAGATCCTCACGGTGAGGTCGATGTTTTCCTCGTCTTTCTCCAGTCGTACCTCCAGCGGCGTAGCACCATTATATGTAGATTTGCAGGCTAGCGGAGGCACCGTACTTGTTACGCCTGGTGGCCGAGCGTGCCAAGGCGCCGGAGCTGTGTCCCAGGGAGGCCTTGGCGCTGTCATCCAGGTCCTCCATTTCAGTGGATTTCGCCACCGCGGCCACTAGCTCCTGGATGACAAGAGCACCATCCTGCTGTCACTCCTGCCGTGATGGTGCCATTCGGGCGGAGGCGTCGGCGGGGCTGAAACGTGACCAGTGACCACCATCTGAGGCCCTTAGTTCGGAGTACCGCCTCGTCCTCCAGGAACTGTCGGACACTCGACCAGTTGTAGTTGCCACCTGATAGCTGATATTGTCATTCGTGAAGAACGTATCGGTCCGGCCCTTCATAACATGCTTCTGGTGTGAGTGGCGTGCCGATGCTATGGCTAGTTTCGCTGGCCGCTCGTGCACAGGGGGCATCGCGTAATCCACGCTGGTCAATACTGACAGGACTGCGCCGCTCTTGAGCCGACGGCGCGGTCTCTGCATGCCGGTGCGAAATGACCGATCATCTTCGAAATCTTTCTTTCTGAAATGCAGCTCACACACAGCGGAATAGTCCTGATCCCACTCAGCCCGGTCACGGTGACCCATGGCGCCAACCCACTGAGCCCGTAGAGGTGTTTCGGTGAGAAAAGCGAATAGGTGGCATGTGAGACATCTCCTGTTTTAATCTTTTGTTCCTCTTGGTTCGTTGGGTTGTAGCCAGAACGGCAGTTTTTACCGCTCATTCCCCTCCTCCATTGTTGATGTACTTATACGTTAAGGCTTTGCACCGCAATTTTTTCAAAAGAAAACACCACGCATTGTGCCCTCTAAATTATCAAATTGAAAGTGAAATACTTCAATTCTTTTAGCAAATGAAAGTAACATTGGTAGCTTCGATTTTAAATGCAAACGACAAAACACAAAAATGACGATTTTTGCCGCCCATACACAACACACAAATTATCCACCCAGCAGCACGCGAGAATTCCATTTTGGCGCCGTCGCATAAAAACATTCGGCCTCTTACTGCAACTGCCAATATTCTGTTTCCAATCCAGTACTACTGTTATCTGTGTATTATCCTATGTGAAGATAAATGCGCAGGGTTGTAACGAACAAACAACACTTCCCTCCGATTTTAGTCCAATATTTTAAGGAAGGAACATATGCAGTGACCCCCCATGGGAGCTTGGTGTCAACTAATGGTGGTCTGTTTTCACACGTGTACCTAATTATGACCAAAGTGTTGAAATGCGCTGTAACTTCTTGATCCGGTAATGATGCACGCAACATCTTTACCGGTAAAACCATATGGACAATTGTTTATGCTTTATGGCTCGTTTTATGTGTTCTTATGCTTCATATCATATGTAAATGCGATGTATTTTGAGTAAATCTTTCTCCCGTCTACTAACATTTGTTGAATGTGAGCATTTCCGCCAAATGAAGACTCATAAATTCCTTCCTCGGTAGCGGCGGGGAAGAACTTGCACAGGCTTCCCAATCTGGTTGATTTACATAGAGCACATAACGGCCATAAACATTAAACCTAACGACATTCAGGATAAACGACACAGATAGGCAAATTTCGCTTCGGTATTTCGTAGTTCTCGCATCACAAACTCCGTATCCGTTCAGTTTCAGACAGATTAGATCAAACGGAGAGTAAAACGGCATGGCAGAATTTCGTTTCGTTTGAAATGGAGTGCCGGCGCCGGCTAAGGTTCTGTTTGAAATTGTGCTGCCGTTTTCAGGGCCCATGTGAGACGTATTTTAGTGGTGGCGGGATCGGGTGTGCCCTGTGAACGGGTCTTTACATGTGGAGACCTTAGACGTGAGGTGATTGAACTAGGAGTAAGCGCAATGGCGCAACATGGTCAGCGATATAAATGTTTCGCTGGTTATTTGTTGTGGTTGTTGTTTGATTTGTCCACGACGACTCGTTGGAGTGGTGTTGAGAAACTTTGCTCCCAATTTGAGGCCACTTTCAAAAACAGTTAATTGAAACACTGTGACAATTTCTGCTTGTCACTAAAAATATCAGATTCATTCTGCTGCATAAACGATACACAAAGACATGTAACTCTAATTCCCGTCATCTAGCCGATCTAGCCCATCTTGAGTCTAACTACATTCTCTATGCCTCCTCTGCGCCAAATTCGCTTCGCATTTACCAACACTGTTCAGCATTTTGCAGTTCCAGTGCCACAAAAGCCATCACCACCGACTGTCACTGCCACCCAACACCATTTCCGCTAAGAAAGAGTTTACCGTCGGTCCCCGTTCGGCACAATGCGAGCCGCTGTGTGCGGCCGACCTCCCAGGCGGCGCGTTTGCTTGCGCAAAAGCGCAGGTTTGTTTTGAGGACAGCGTTCTGATCGGAGTCGTTTGTAAATACGTGCCCAGATGGGCCCGTGCAGAGCTCTGGCACCGGCGCGACGCTGCGATGGCAGGTGTGTTAGGATGAAAGAGACGCGGAAATGGGTTTATATAATGTGCACAGATGTGTAATATGCATTGTAGTTGGGCGCTAATGTGTAAATATTGATCTCGTCCTGTTTGCAAAAGACAGACAAGCTTTGAGGAAGCGTAGCAAAATATATATACTTTTTATTAAGTAGCTATGTTTCAGTGGACAATTTATACAATTTCCGCACTGCTATCGCGGTCCAAATTATCAGCCAAACTGAAACATCCAAATAAAATTAATCAAAAACTTACTGAAGTAATCTAATACGCCACATCGCTGTCTCTCACCACTGATATTCACAAGCCACCACCCGGATCTCCAATTCACAGGATCTAGTTTTCCAGAGAGCAGATTGACTCTCTGTACCCACACGTCGTATCACAGTTACGACGCGACCGTTAACCAGCGAACCTGATTCAAACTGACGAATGTTATTCAGGGAGAAAGTCATTTCGGGGCGGGAGTTTATGCTTGTCCCGGCGGAAACTAGCGCTAGACTGGCGGCGGTGCCACGTCGAAGCCCAAACTGGGCGGGGAATTGACGGCAACTAAAAACGGACGTGACATCGTCCGAGCGCCCGGACAAATTTGTGTCAAGTTGGGCAGGAAATCGGTGCTTAGATCAAGAAAGTTTGTAAACTATGTTCGCGCTTGAGCGTTGGGAATTTCGCTTTACTAGCGACTTGGTCCAGTGAAGCGAAACCGTGTTTGGTTTGACTAGGAAACACAAAACTTTATTCTGTGGATATTTATCATGAATAAAAGTTGTATTCATGTAGAATGTATGAAAACATTTATCGCTTGTCTTTTCAGGTCTGCATGACGTTAGGAAATGAAGCGATTCCGCCATCCTTGTAGGTGCCTCACGATTCACTGAACAATGCAGCACGTGCTAATTATCCAGTGATCATTTTGTAACCGAAAGTCACCGTACCTGACCTTATATGGTACATCAGTGTGGTGACCATTGTCCATCTTTACTCAAGATTAGAGTAAAAATGTGACTCGGGACGCAGTACGCGAAACATTCGCGCGTTATTCTGCGTAGCACGCACTCTCCTAACGCACGCCCTCGGGTCATTAGTGAATCTACCGCGGGCCCCGCATCCTAACGTCTCTCCGCTAGCGAGGCGGGGCCGAACCGCCGAGAGCGCAACATCCATCGCCCCCCACAGAAACGACATCTTCCTTCCTCTCTTCTGCGCACCCTCATCGGCCACCTCTCATCGATGTTCCCTGGGGGAGGGACTTTCCCGTCGCATGGGGTCACCGCGGACGACAGAGACCCCCTCTCCTGACCCCCCCCCCGACCATCGGCGATCGCCCATCCCGATAGAGCAAAAGAGGAGACGGTGGCCCACCGACCGCACCAGCTGCCAAACGACATCCATTATTTCTTGTTCTGCCACCGGCTAGCGTTCCCTCCACTGCTGACCGACGAAGACGGAACAATCGATTAGCGACCCAAACGGCACATCCAATTGAGTCGACTTTTGCGTGACAGGCCTATGGCCGTACGACCGTATGGACAGTGACCAGGAAGTGTCTGCGAGGTCGGCTGAAGTTCCCAGGGACTCGGGGAGTTTCACTGGGGAGGAGGGGAGGGGAGGGGGAGGGCTCTTCACTGAGGCCGCTAAGGAGGAGGGGTCTTAGTAATGAAGCCACTCGAATCGCGAGAAATGTGGTTCGTGGCTGAACTTTCGCGGTTGATGCAAAAAGAATGACTTCTCAAAAGTGCGTTTTAGTTAGTTTTCAATGCGCACAAAATTCTGTTTGATCACGACCGTGAGTTTTTTTTATAATGAATCACATACTGATTCAGGAATAGAACGAATGATAGGATATAAGGCATTGTATGTGGCCGTCTAATGTTAGCGCGTCAGTTTTGTTTGACGTGCATTCTCTTGTATAGAACCTTGTCAAAAAAAAAAAAAATGTAGAGCTGCCTCGTAATTAGGGTGCAAAACCAATTACCGACGTGTGCTGTCCACTTTTACAGATGCAGATCACAGATGCAGACTCCGGCTAGACAATTGCAGAAAGGCTGCTTCCCGTTATTACGGCGTAAGCTCAGTCACTGACGCATAATCTTTTTTCAGATGGAGACTCTGGTCAGACGAATGCAGAGCGCTGATGCCGGCGTGCCGGTGAGATGTCAGAAGCTCTTTTTGACCACCATCCCATCGGCCTTCATGGGTGAGTCAATGTACATGTCTCGCGAGATTAACCCTATTAGTGGCAGGGGGGGGGGGGGGGTTGTTTTTATCCACCCCTCAGGTTTTTCGAGAATATCTCCGAAACCGCTGAAGCTACGATGCTGAAATTTTCTGACTTTTCCTAAAACTAAATTGGGCTTATTCCCTGAAAATTTCAAGTTCATAACTTTACCAGGGGCGGCTCCAGAGCACTGGGAATTGGGGGTCCTATTCGTGAAGCGAGTCATTTGGGCGAAGATCACGATGCTGCACCAGTTTTACGAACAGTGAATGAAAGGTATACATGTGATAACATATACAGTTATTGTGCATCCTCTTTTGACACGTTTTTGCTATAATAGGCGGATCCAGGCGTCCAAAAAGGGGGGTTATGTTTTACCTCCCAACATAGGTGCCCTGACACCGCCTATGCATGACCAATACAATTGTAGTCGTTCTCTCATAAGAAAATTGTAACATAACAAGACCATTACCACCCTTTTTAGAAACAGTACCAACAAAAACCTTATTTACTATACTTTTTGTGTACCCCCAATCTCAATGATCTGTATCCGCCTATGATTTTTGAAAATGCATATTTTTAGGATCCATGTGAATTCCTGGTTCATTCTCTATCGATCGGCAAAAGTTGCGTTAGGATTGGTTCAGAAACCTGGCCGTGATAAACAGTCTAAAATGTATCTGCAATTTGCCCGTTTTTACCCCCCTCTACCCCCCCCCCTGTTGACATATTTTAATTTTTATTTTTTAGAAATGTAGATCACGTTGAGCGAAATCGAATGCCGTTTGAATTTTGAAAATCGGCCCGTTAGATCTCGAGATATCAAGGGGGGGTCGTAAACAGCCCCCCCCCCCCTGCCACTAATAGGGGTATACCAGGAGCCTGCCACTAATAGGGTTAAGCGGTAGGTTTTGCACTTTTACATTTCCGGTTATATCTCAGAAACTAATCGATCTACGATGAAGCCATTTTACACGATCATGGCCGGCTTGTTACCCAACAAGTCGATCGCATCTTCAACACTTAAAAGCTTAAGACGACGAAGATATAGCCTGAAGTACACTAAATTTTCTAGATGCAAAACCTACCGTTAACACCCGCGAGACCTGTACATCTCTAAGCATCTGACCTGGTGATTTAATTCACCTTTTAAAACAGCCTGCGGGATCCATATATCTATCAAACAAAATATACGGCTCGAGTATATCAACAAAATATACGGCGCACTAGATATTAAGACGAATTTTTATGAGTTGCATGAGTATGAACTGTTAACCCGCGCGGGGCTGGGGTCTCCAGCCGAACGCGCGGGGCTGGGGGGGGGTAAATTTTACCCCCCTGTTATCTCCCGAACTAATGGTCCGATTTGGAAAATTCAAACGCCAATCGAAAGCTCTCATCACGAACTACTAAAAACATGTACTTAATTTAAAGTTTGAGGTCAAGGTCAAGGTCAGGTCAAGGGTACAAATTGCAAGTTTCTACAGTATCGGCCTTGCACCGTAGTTGCCGAAGAATGGAGTCATGGACTGAGACTGATCGCCCAAAACGTGTTCTTAGGCTACCAAGACAATATTCGTTGCATACAATATCATTCAGAGGTCAAGGTCAAGGTCAGGTCAGGTCAGGTCAGGTCAGGTCACCAAAAAACAAAATATAGAAAAGGGCATGTGCGACACATGTTTTATGGGTCATTTTACTCATAGAATTCAATAGGCACACTCAATAAGTGATATGGACCACCTCTGGATGAATTTCAGGTCGAGGTCAGGTCAAGGTCAGGTCAAGTGAGGTCAAATTTTGAAGTTGGTTGTTAAGGCCTAAAAAGGTGTCTATCTGATGCAGTTTTTCACGGCGAATCGAATGGTGCTATTTTGGTTTCCGTACGAGGTCTAGAACTTTCAAAAAAGTCATTTTTCAAAAATTTTGTGTGTCGTGACGTCATACAATTTTGAATAACTCCCACATTTTTGAACCGATTCTTCTAAAATTTGGTATGTAGGTGCACATAGACCACTTCTCTGACATATATTCCGGTTTTTTCGATAGACTCAAAATTTTGGATTTTATAATGATTTTCCCAAAAAAATCAGTTTTTTGGAAAAATTTAGGCCAAAATCCAAAATTTTCAAAAAACCGAGATAGCCATTTGATAGACAAAGTGAAATTACGTATAACCTTTTTTTGTTACGTCTTGATTCCTTTAAAAATGAAGATGTTAGCGGCGTTTGAACTTTTGCCGTTTTTGAGGCGAAAATGGCGAACATGACGTCACTAAAACGTCAATTTCTCAAAAATTTTCCAACGGATTTCGCTCAAATTTTCAGGGAACGTGTCAAATTGATGTAAGAAAAGGTACTGAAAGTTTGGCGGCGCTGCGCGCCGCCGTTTTTGAGATATCGCAAAAATTCTCGAGGGGGGGTAAAATTTACCCCCCCCAGCCCCGCGCGGGTTAATGATGCCCAGTTTAAAAATCCCATGGAGGTTTGTTAACTTCATATTGGTCTGCTGTTTGCTTGACATTCGTTTGTCTTTCGTACTAACAAGGACACTGTCTTTCCATGGAAACTATTAGTATTGACATGTGTCAGCTATTTTTAGTTATAACAATGTAGGCTGGCTCAATGGTGCTAAAGAAACCTGTAGATGATGCAACTGGTTAGGTTGGCGATGAAATGGACTCAATAACTAACGACAGCAACAATGGGTGGTGGGCTCGATACTCCGGCCAACTTGCCAACTATTTTTGGCTCCTCCTGGGGCTGTCTTTCAAAGTGAGCTCATTCACATTCCAGTTGCCATTGACAGAAATGGCATAAGCGAGTCATTTAGTGCCTCTCAGTTATTCGTTATCACTAGCATTACCATATCTCAAGGTACAGGCTGTTTGAAAATCAGACAAACACTATTCGTTAGCATTGTGTTTTCTATTGAAAAACAACCGGAGCAGTTTGAAGTTAGGGTATCTCAAGGTACGCATAAGTCAGTGGTGATTGCCCTTATGCTAACAGAGCGCAGGTTACGCAGGCATTCAATTTTACTGCTCCCAGTCGTGGCTAGTGGTAGTTATTCGCGCACGTCACGTCAATGAACTTTGGATTTCCCATGAAAACGGTGACTTGTGGTAAATGCTCCAAAATTGTTCTCCAATAATTATCACTAATCAGCGCCGATATGCCAGCAATGAATAACTCATAGTTGAACGCTTGCAAGCCTCTTTTTTTGTATGCGAGGATAGGTCGATTGGATATGCGAATAGTTATGAAGATTTGGGAATAAATGTGTTTTCGTGTTGCAGGGTACGACCTCATCGAATGGCTGATGGAGAATCTTCCCATAGACGACTCTGGTAAGTACTGACAAATATTATATTTATGCAATAGATACGGACGCCTACATATCTTACATTTTCGGAAGCACTTGGTTAGGTTCCTTGCCGATAAGTTCCTTGTTTGCTATATTCGCCTTGCATCAATAGACATTAGTCTTTATTCGATGTCGGCACACATATCATCCAATAGTTGTATCTTTCATCAAGATTATAAGCACGTTGAGTTTCAAAAGCTGAATTGAATAGAAACCAGCCGGATGAGAGATTCGCGGTACAAGGAGAAATATTTGCAATGATGTTTCAATCGCTGACACATTTTTTTTCTATGCTTTCTTATTTTATCGAGCTATTGGCGTTACCGTGGAAACGATTAGAAATATTGTCTTTTCATCCCTATTCTTTATTATTCGGTACTCCAAATGAAGCTTTTGCTCGCCCCCATAAGGTCGGAGACTGCCCTGACCACATCTTCTTTGCGTCAACCTCGTTGCAACCACGCACCGGAAGGCACTGTTTCCACCGGCAATGGTCGTTTCCGTTAGACTTCCGGTATCCATATCCCCTGCTCGTCTTTTGTCGCACACCCTCGGCGGCCCTCCTCTCCTCTCTCCCTCTCCCTCTCTCTCTCCTCTCCCTATGTCTCTGTCTATGTCTGCCTGACTCCCTCTCTCCCCTCTCTATTAGTTCTCTTAGTGTCCGTTTGACTGTCTGTCTGTGTCTCTTTCTCCCCTATCTCTATCTTCTCTCTCTTACTCTCTTCTCTCTCTATCTATCTCTTCTCTCCTCT
>NW_024883958.1:0-31873 GCF_019059575.1 Amphibalanus amphitrite
ATCCCCTCCTCTTTATCTCTACCGCTTGTCCCGAGCCGCACGCTAACTCAGGGTGTCTGCGTTGTTCCCTTACCGCTTATTAGACATCCTATCACTGAGTAGACATAGGCATTACCACATTTATACGCAAAACAATCTTTGGTGGGTTTCAGCCTAGCAGGAAAGACTACAACATATTACATACTTCGCCTATCTATATTATCCTTGATCGTAGCCAAGGCCTCTGGCCAAGGCTATGTATCGTAGCAGACAACAGTCCCCGGTCCCATAAAAATTCAAATATGATCCCAAATAATTGCAGGTTCTCATTTTATTATACCCTATAGCGATCACACAGTATTTTCTTAGTCTTATTGCATTCTTTGTGACGAAATTTATAAGAAAATATTGCAGGAAATAATTCCTGTTTCATTTACTAAGCTCTTGATCATTTAGACGAAAAAACGCATCCTAGCAAAACAACGAAGGGGGAGGGGTAGAGGGACGGAACCTTTATGATAACCAAAAAGGACGGAATCGTTTAATTCATTGAGTTCTTTTTTTCCTTCCGTCCCTCCGTCCTTTTTCTTTATAAGAATGGCCTCTGTCCTTTGTTCCCAAACGACCCTCGTCGTCCACCCGGGTTTGACGAAGCGGTGGCTCGCACAGAGCTGGAGGCGAAGATAAATTCGTGTTTTACGGGTCGCTAAGGTAAAACGTTTACCAACGTAACGCTAAGGTATGCTTTCGGCCCCTGATCGAGGTAGAGCTTCGCAGAAACGCGAGAATGCTGCCCGTGATGAAAGAAAGTCGATGATGCCCAATTTCAAGGTCTTGGCCGGGTCATCTTATGTCAACGCCCAAAAATATAGGGAAAATCGGGACCTGCTAGAACTTTGTGAGCCGTAGCTGATATCGGGGTCCCGAGTACGATTTCCATGTTAGTTTTGAACAAAGATGATGACTTCATGCATTTGGGGTAGATCGGGTCGGGTCAGGTCAGGTCGACCTACAGGCTTCCTGCCGGCCATTTAGAGTGGGTGACAACCACCACCGATAGCTTCGTAACATGTTACATAACCTTTATCAAAACTACTTCTTATGTTCAAACGGGCGCTTAACTCGAAATCAGCTTCAAGAACTACACTTGTAAATGGAAGCAAATAAAACTCGAAAAACTGAACCAAGGTTATCTATATTCGAATCAAGGCCAATAAATTTTAGAGTAGGTGTAAAATTGATAAACTCGAGGTCACTGGAAGGTTCGTTGCAATAGGCTCCTTTTCAGCGTCTTATTGGGAAAGCCCGAGAGGGGTCCACCATCTGACCCCCTTCCCCCTATGCAGGCAGGCCGGAGGGTAGCCAGGGCTGAGGCTTGGTAGGTACCTCGTAGTTGCTGATAGTTGATACGTCATCCGACGAATCGACTGCAACCATTATTTTGACAATCAGAGTTCAGACGAACGCTTGGGTCAGTTTTGGCGCGCCCACTCCTTTGAGGGATAAAAAGGAACTAGAATAGTGGCTACTTTAAAATATTGTCATGCTGATGTTCCACCCCACAGCTTATTGAACTATAAGCAAGAGGGACTAGGGAGCTCTTGAAGCGATTCTGAATCTGACGTTGTATTTAATGATGTTGCTGAGTGCTGACGCCAACTTCACTGACAAGATAGCTCAAAAAGGCATACTCAGCATCGTTAAAAGTGGGGGGTCCACCCCCCACCCCCCCCCGGTTCTCATGATTGGGGGGTCGCGACCCCCGCGACCCCCCCCCCCCCCGTCGGGGACGCCCCTGTCTGTAGTCCACACATCAGTTTTGCTTCACCGGCAATAAGCCCTCACGCCACAACATAAAGTTTCACTTGCATGTAAGGGTAAGACGATTAAATTCGTGAATCCACAGCAGTTGACAATTATTTAGACACAATAGTCAGTACAGAATGCCTGCAATACCGATGCAGACTGGCTGCATTCAGTGGGAAACCTTCTGAATGTGGTATAAACGCTCAATAGATTCACCGCCCTAGCATTTGTCACGAAATAATGTGTTGACACCATAGAAGATAAATAAACATTCAACCTATTATGTACACATGACACTACATTCCATGAATAGAGAACACACCCACACAAGTTTCGAGGTCAAAGGCGTACCACGAAGCACGTGCGTCGTAATGTATTCATACAAGATATACACCCATCACAGCGGATGCGCCATGTTGTCACCAAAACACGACAGCAGTAAAGGGATCGATGCAATGGCAATGAGCGTGTGTGCGCATTGATCAGTGCCCTGGGGGGTCTCCCATAGTCGGGGCCCTCCCCTCCCGCTGTCCCCTCCCAGCTATTTTGAAAGGGAGGTTCAGTGACTGGTAGAACGATCAATGGGGCGCAGGGGTGGCAGGAAGTAGCACAGGTTTGCAAAATACAGAGTGGAGCGAAGATTGATGGCTGTTGCAGAGTGACAGGACGTAGCGGAAACGGTCATAACGGTCATGATGCACACAGGACATAACGGTTAGGTTACGAAAAGCATTGCGAAACTCGAACAGCCCCCCAGAGTTGAGAAGATTGGGAATAGTAGCACTGAGGTTTGCACCAGGATGCCTAGCGAGGTAAAGTCGGCAAACTACTTCGCAATCAGAACCTACGGATGTCAATTATTTTGGACCAGCTCATAACATGCAGCTACAGTTGTTTGGCAAAATTGATAAGTAAAGCGTTACGGTAGAGCCTTGTGGTGTGTCAGATGCACCAGAAGCTGATTATTGGTGCAAGAGGTCTCAGGACATCGTATTTTAGCGCACAGAGAACTGTAGTAACATGACAGCCAACAGCCGCACCTGACACGAAAACTGCAAACGTTTTGTGGCAACTATAGTAATTTGTAGGTAAAGAGGATTATTTGCCGAATGGAGAGGCACAGTACCTACGACTACGTAGTAGCAAACTGGTTTCTACGCCAGCCCTGCCATCGATTTCCTAGTGCCATTAATCATTGCTAATGTGACAAATATATTTGTATCTTCATTTCGTGCCATGACATAACACTGCGGCATATGCAACGCTTTGCACGCATTTACGCTAATGCTGATTCCGAACTTCATGGGAAACATCCCGAACGATATTATGTGTACTTTAACGCAATGATAGGTGTACTTCCAGAACACTATTCGAAGCAAATGAACTAAATGTTGCTGCCTCAGCTGTTAGCGTGGCCAGTCCAATACGCGGTCCACATATTACGTGCTGGTGCACCGTAAATGGTCTCCTGACTTGGTAAACCCGCGAACCGTGCGGTACGTTACCTGCTGGCACACCGTTAAACGCCTTCTGACCCGAAACGCCCAACGACACCTGGCCATAAAGGCCAGAAGGAAGACAGTAGCGATGACTGCAGTTGACAAACAGCGGGCCTGAAAGGTGAAACGCCAGAAGTCAGAATGAAGTATAAAAACGTGGTGCTGGGACATTGAGATTGCGGTGGATAACCCAACTGACTTCAATGGTACACTTAAGGCAGTGCGGCAGTTGCACCTAAAATCGAAACATATTTGTATGTATGTGCATTGCATGAGGTGCTGAATTGTAAGTTGGCTATTTTTGTTTCGTACCATAATCATATCAAAGCTATAAATTGTGTCACTTCAACTTAACTCATCAACTCAAATTAGTGCTCAGTTAACCCTCGCCCGCACATGGGGGGTGGTTGCCACCCCCCCCCCCCCCAGGTAGTCTTTCTGCTCTGCACTCCACATTTTTAGAGCTAGAAGGCTGATTTTTCGTATAGCTGCTCCTCTATCCTTTCTTGATGTCCACTGAAAATTTCAAGTTTCTGTGATTTTTGGTTTTGGAGATATGACCTTGTTTTTCAGGTCATGTCATGACCCAAATGGCCAATTCTCAACATCTTGCGTTTGCCATGGGCCTTATGAGCTTTTGACACCCTGATTTCGGCCTTTTTTGCCAGTCTTACCTCCCACCTATCATGGAACATGTTGTTCGACGATGTACAGGGGTCAAGGTCAGGGTCAAGGTCAACCTAGGTCACCTAAGATAATTGCGTTTTAGGCAAGCTGAATTTACTTTTTTTGAAGTTTTTTGACTGCATTTTTGGTAAAAGCTTCTCAGATCATGATTTCATGTAATATGGACCCAAAAACAATCGGTGCACACATCAGTATACACACAGACACACACAGACATACAAACACATATAATTGACCTTGACCTAACTTGACCTGAAATGACCTCAGCAGCAAAATTATGGTCGGGTAGTGTGACAAAGAGGTTCTAGCTGGCTTGGCACCAGAAAACAGCATCGTCATCGGTATTTGATAAGCAGCACACTTGATATCCAACGGTGACCCAAAACAGCAACATTTTTTAGTTTGACCTGACCTGGAAGGTCAATGACTGACCTGAGAAGGTAAAACTGGGTATCATTGGATTCGTCTCTTCCCAAAGAATCTTTTTGGTCTTTACTGCTAAGCTCTATCTCCAACAGGAACGAAATGGCGCGGGGGGGGGGTGGCAACCACCCCCCCCATGTGCGTTCTAGGATGGGAAAATGGCATGTGCGGGCGAGGGTTAAAATCAGCTAAAAAAAACTACTCTAAATGTTGTAAAACCAAAAATGTCAACTGAGCTTATCTAAGGTCAATGACCGTAAAGTGACACTCATCTGAACTTGGCACCAGCTTGGCACCAGCCATATTTCATTTGGCCTGACATGATTTCACATGTTGGCACGTTTTCTAATTACAAAAAGTATGGACGATGGACGTGCACAGATAATGTGCGCTGACTTGCATCCAATCGTGATTCTGGCCTGACATGGTCTCAAGAAAGGGTCGCAGGCCAAAGGTTCACCCGACCTCCCCCCCCCCCCCCGCTTAATAGCAAGCATAAGTTTTCATAAATTCATCACTTTCAAAGCTGTTGGTACCTCTCTCGCTCGCTCTCTCTCTCTCTCTCTCTCTCTCTCTCTCTCTCTCTCTCTCTCTCTCTCTCTCTCTCTCTCTCTCTCTCTCTCTCTCTCTCTCTCTCTCTCTCTCTCTCTCTCTCACGCTCTCTCTCCTCTCTCTCTCCATCTTTCTCTCTCTTTCTTTCTTTCTCTCTCCTCTCTCTCTCTCCTCTCTCTCTCTCTCTCTCTCTCTCTCTCTCTCTTCTCTCTCTCTCTCTTTTCTCTCTCTCTCTCTCTCTCTCTCCTCTCTCTCTCTCTCTCTCTCTCATCTGTCTCTCTCTCATCTGTCGTCTGTCTGTCTGTCTCTCTCTCTCTCTCTCTCTCTCTCTCTCTCTCTCTCTCTCTCTCTCTTTCTCCTCTCTCTCTCTCTCCTCTCTCTCTCTCTCTCCTTCTCTCTCTTCTCTCAAAATAGATTGATCGCCAGAATGTTGAATTTAGCTTGCAAAATTCAGGTCCAAAGCTCAGTGCCGTGGGTATCGCCGTGCTTTCGGAACATTTATGGAATAGCTCGCAAATGTAAAAACATTTTTGTTTTGCAGCCACCCCACCCTACAGCCATTGAACAGCCATGGGGGGGGGGGGGAGGGAAGTGGTGCAGCCAGCCGTGGCCACAGCCGGCCACAATGTCAGAATGCAGACCTCCATCCGGGAGAAGAAGCCAGCATCCGTGCAGCGCGCTGCCAGTGGAACCATGCCTGAATCACAGTCATGAAACCCTGGTGAGAGAAAACTGGATGCAACCGGTAATCAATCACTGTACTGGGTTATATAGTTGCTGCATGTTTTCCGTGACACTGAATGCATCATTTACTCATAATTCCTTATGTCACTCATGACTGCTTAATTGGGTGAGTTATTAACGTGTTGCTCGGTGCAAAACAGGCGGTGATGCGAGCTAATGCTTGAGCTGAAGACCTGATAGCAGATGTTTCGGTCATTTCAGGTCAGTCACATCTGCCAGCTCACGCTGCACTGAGCTGGCCACTGGGTATGAGTTGACCCGGACCTCACATATGCACTATGCAAATTGGTGTCACGCTCACGAATATACCTACGCTCAGGAAGGGGAGATCCGAACAAGCGCATTGGGTGGATCAGGAGTGACGTGACCGTCACCTCGGAATGACGTGTCCGCTCGAGCGACGCGAGGCCGTCCGAAGGCGGTGACCTGCACCTGCAGCGCACAAGGCCTGAGTCCAGCCGCAGAGCCTTCTCTTATCGCGGAGCTGCCACCTGGAGGCCGCTCCCCAATGCGGCGCGGGACAGCCTCTTCTGAGCAGCTCTGCGATCCTTGTAAAACACCTTTCATCATGACCTTTTATCTTTTATTCTTATTTTATTTTATTAACGATTTTATGGTGGCCAAATGTGGATGGTGTGTGAGTTTTGTGCTGTGCTGTAGGTACACCTGACGTGGACCTGACGTGGAACCGTAACAGCCACATTGTGGAAGCTGCTCTAATACACAATACAATACAATATAATACAATACAATATAATACAATTAGAGAGCATTTGCTGAATTTCTATTGCTCAAACGCGTCACTCGTCAGTATACGCACCATGATGCTCATGTATTTATGCTCATGGCGGCCGCATTCGATTATACTATTGGTGTCACTGACATTATTTAATAACTACAAACGTCATTTATATCTTTTCGGTATTAAATGTATCACATGAATTACTGTTGACTGATGTGTAATGCCAACATCGGATTCGGAGCATCCAAACACATCATATGTAGAGACTACGCAGGCTGCGGCGGATCGCCGTCTTTCCAACCGTGACCGTCAATCTGGGTCTATCCAACCGCGAAAGAGGCCGATCATCCCTCGGTCAGTTCGTCCCGGTTGACTCGGGCGCAGAGTTCACGATGACCTGAGATCCTATCGGGCAGCTCACGAAGTCCAGGAGGTGTGCACGGTGCATACGGCGAAAGACAGATGATGGATCATCCGGACCGTTACGACTCGCGTCTCAGCGTAATAGAGCATGTTTTAGCGGCGTGCTTTGTAAAGAAAGGTAGCCAACCAAAAGCATGTCTATCCCGACCAATGAGCCGCGATCATGTGCAAATACCGGGGGAATACTAGCGTCTCAGCCCAGTGGGTATACCACATGACAGCGATATTCAACTACAAATCTGCAATGGTCTGTAGATTTTCACAGACCATGTCAGCCATCATTATATACAATCAACACATCAGTTCAGCACAACATAACATCCGCCACAAAGGCTGGGGGTGTCTGTGTGATTGTTTGAATAAAATGAATGATAGGTACTGTCTGAGCTATCCATGTAATCGAACCTGCTACAGTAGCGTTCCGTCATGGTGCACCTATGCATTGTGTGCAACTTTTTAACATTAATTTCGTCGCTGTATCATCGCTTTTGATGGGCCCTGAAGCGCTCCGGGAAAAAGGTAGCGACGCTTTGCTGGATAAGGCTGGATCGAATGAATCCTCGAATCTCTCAGTCCCGAGAAAGGCGATGAGCGTTTCAGTGGCAGACAAATCCGACTAGGAACACATCCGTCCTTTCTATCCTCAGGGCCAACCCATCCTAATCATTCATCCTTGATCACTATATATGCCCCGGTCTAGCGGCCACCCAACCGCACAGCGAGGGAGGGCAACTTAATAAAAATTGGGACTATCCGTCGAATATACATACATAATTCGCTGCTGTAGCGTCACGTGTAGGCATTTCCATTATTTTAAGACATATTTAAATGTAAGACATCAAACCGCCAGAGGTAAGAAATAGTAAAAAATCAGAATAAGACGCTTATGGAAATTTTGCTTATGGCTGGGGAACAAATAGATAAAGAGCATCGTGGAAAGGATTCGCTAGATCTTCATGAATTTTCATCAACAAGAGCTAAGTTTTCGCTTTGGCAGCGCTGGGCGACGTGATGAACGTAAATAACAGTTAAAAATGTACATACCCTTCGCCATTTCAACATATTCTTTCGCAGTACCTTGTTTCGTGTATCTTTATTTAATTAGTTTGATTTCAGACACGACGCTGCAAATCAAGCGAATCGCTTATGCGTCTGTCTGCAGCATGTTAAAAAGCAATGTCTTACAAAATGTTTAATTAACTGGTTGATGATGATGATGATGATGACCACAAACGTTGCACGTATTTGCAGAGATTTACTAAAATTCATCGAGTAGTACACTAGTGATACAAATAATTTTTTCGCCACCGCTTGAAACTCGAGCTTGACATATTTGTTGAGGCTCCCGGGGCCGCGGGCCGTT
Source organism: Amphibalanus amphitrite (assembly GCF_019059575.1). Taxonomy (NCBI): domain Eukaryota; kingdom Metazoa; phylum Arthropoda; class Thecostraca; order Balanomorpha; family Balanidae; genus Amphibalanus; species Amphibalanus amphitrite. The sequence continues at coordinate 8,219 of NW_024883958.1, forward strand.
ACTTTTTGTGTGCTGGGGCAATCCATTCTGCCCAGGTGGACTGATGCCACGCGGCTGATATAAAAACTAGAATTACTGACGAGTGTGATAAAGGGGAAAATTCCGACCTAACAGTACATCTATAATAGAATCTGACGGTCTGTGACTCTGTGCTATGCCTGAGCGGCGAATGCTTTGAGGCCAACTGGTGAAAATGGCGAAAGCATATGGCCAAGATGTAAGTCACGCAGATGTCTTTTGTGACATTTTTTGAAAGATGTTCTGTCATGTGTTACGACCTCTATAAAATGTCGCACAATTTTATACGGATTTTATAGAAATGATAATGTACCGATACAATTTCTACAATACACTTTGAAATTCTAAAAAAAAACTGTATGTTCTTTTCAATACCTTGTTATGTAGTTCGCCAATTATCTACCTTATTAACAAAAAATAAACATGGGTGGTATAGATCGCAGTCCACCTCCGTATCATGTTACTTACAATAAGCCACAAACATAGGCGGCGAACGGGGAGAGCACCGGGGCACCGTGCCCGCCCCTTTGATTTTGGCATTTTAATATTAGGTACCCCAATGGGCGTTGCATGGAAAGAATGGGACCAAAAGTCGGCAGTTCCCCCCCCCCCTTAATTGAAGGTGTTCCGCCGCTACTGGCCACAAGTGATAAAGACTTTCTTGAAGCTGCATAATGCACATGTTGTCTGATGCTGCTTCCGATTCACCAGGATGAGCAGCAAGTACGCACCTACATCACTACTCAACGCTTACCATCCAACCACACGACCTAACTACTTAGTACTTAGTACTTAGTTAGTAACTACTTAGTACGACGTAAGTATACATCACTGCAGCACATCTCAACAAAGTGACTTACCGAAGTTTCTGAAGTACCGTTGTGACTGATAAATCTGCAGACTTCCCACCATCAGGAGCACGGCAGTTGCAATCCAAAAGAAGAATCCCCTCGCGCTTCTTGGTATACCGGACCGAAAGCTCATCATGTCGCCGAGAACTCTCCAAATGTTTTGAGGGTGTTCTGGTAGGTTTGCTGAAGCTGAAGGTGTCTGGTAGCTTTTTTACCTGGGAGAACATCCAGCAAATCAGCAAGATAACTCGCCATTGAAACACCGTATTTCATGGTAATTTCTATTAATTCGCTTACTGTGCAAGAAGATAGGAAAACGAGGCCATTGTGTTTTCCCTATGGCATTTTACGAGAAAACGACAAATATTAAATTCGTCAGCTGATAGCCCTGTACCAACCATTTCCCTTATCTTATAAGCGACAAAATGCTATTAATTTCCAATGTTTTCATCTCTAATGAGACGATAGCATTTCAAGATAAACCACTCATAATAGTAACCGTCATTTTGCGCCTATTACGCTGTAGTTTTTGTAGTTATTTAGGCGACTCGGAAACGTGGGCCAATCTCCCTGCAAATGGCAGCTATGCACGCTAGTGACAATCTGAATACGCGTAAGCGAATCTTCCATGCAAAACATATATAATGATCATGACCTTAGTGGACTAGTTATGATGCGCCGGCAGTTCTTACGTGCCTTTGGATAACATGCACTTCATTATATGCATCGCTTCCAGGCAAACATTAGCGAAAGCCATAAATCAAGAAGACAAACAACCATCGATAGGGTTATTGGTGCAAGCAAAAAATTACATCAAATAATCCCGGCCTGTACTTCCCATATCGTTACTCCTATGCTTGGGCAAATCCACTGCGTTACTGTTGGAAGCAAAAATAATTACGTTTAGTCATTCGCCGCAATCAAACACGCCAATCAAAATGACAGCTACATCGCTTCTAAAAGCAGCTCAACTTCGGGTTGCAGTGACTTCAGAAACCACACCAATACACCACTCCGGCCTCACTAACCTCACCAAATCACTCACTAACCACCTCTGACACCAACCCTTCACTTACCCCACGAGCCACGAGCAGCAGCCACCAGCGCCCCAGCTGGGTCACCGGCAGACTGACGAGTGCAGCGCGGTCGATCGTGTGAGCGTTAGTACTCAGTGCATACCGGCACCAATGAGCAGCACACCGGTGTGGGCTGTGAGCACCCAACGCTCCACCCTCGTGGGCAGGGCGCATGGAACGGATCGTTCCACTTTGGGCCGCCAGGGGCAGGGAGTTGTGTTTTTGGAGGTCAGGTGTAACACTAACGCAAACGTTACGAGCGATCAACGATGTGTACCTCGCGAGCCTGAATTGGATTTCATCTGCTCTCTAGCCGAAAAGGTAAAAAATATTGTAGCTCATGTTGAAAATAAAATTAAAAAATACTCATTTTAATAAATCCTGTACATTCTTTGCTCTTTGCTCCCCCTACATGTTTTTCTCTCTCTCCCTCTCTCTCCCCCTCTCTCTCTCTCTCTCCCTCCCTGTCATCTTCTCAGTCCGTCCGGCAGAGACATAATCTCAATCGATTCGGATAGATGAAAAACTCCTGGGCTGGGCGAGAACACACACAGAGGCTTCCCTCTCCAGCAACGTAGTTACCCCTTATTTGTTTCGAAATTCGAAGTAGTGAGTAAAATATTCTTGGCTAGGAAAATTGAACTAAACCTGCTCCCAAACTTCAATGGTGCAGTGAATAATTGTAACCCTCCGATTACGTTCGATAGATATTCATCCAGTTTTTACCCCGCAGAAATGATCACTGGGTAGATTTTTCCGAGCTAGCTACTCCGAACTCACAACCCTCCCTCACTAGCTCTTCATCCCTCCTCTCTCTCTCTCTCTCTCTCTCTCTCTCTCTCTCTCTCTCTCTCTCTCTCTCTCTCTCTCTCTCTCTCTCTCTCTCTCTCTCATCCTCTCTTTCTATGAGTCTCCTCTCCCTTCTCGTTTCACCTCTCCCTATGTAGCATTGTCAGCCTCCCTGCCTCCCTGCGGCAAGGTCGCTCCCCTGCCCGGAGCGATGCCCCTGCTATCTAACAGATTCTATCGCGTCGGGACGCCCCCCCCCCCCCCGGCTGGTTCTCACACCTGCCGGCTCTCAGTACTCATCACAGAGTCTCTCACTGCTCACCATGGTGCCTCTCCGGTCTCTTACGATCTCACCAATAACCCAGCTAACACTAGCCCTGCTAGTTACGCTACCGACCGGTGAGTAACAGCGACAAATACCTATATGGAAGGTATTCGTTGGTATCAGATATCAATCATTACGAACCATGCTTATGTAAAAGATGAATCTTGCATTTTATGTGCCGTGTGTCGTCTCTGTTGCTGTTTTCATCCGCTCAAACAACCATTAATTTTTCAAACACCGATCAAACACAGGATGGCTTTTTTCTCGTCCTTGTTCAAAGCGGCTAGGATCCCAATATTATTTTTTTTTATAGATTATTTTGCTTTTGTTAACATTATTTGTCAATGTTATTCTTTTCTATGTGTCTCCTCCCTCAGGTGGTCTTGGTTTATGCCCCGACGACTGGCTGGAATTTAACGGCAGCTGCTACTATGGATCCAACTCAAACTTCTCATGGCATGGCGCCAGGCAGATTTGTGAGGAGATGCAGTGGGGCGCTCATCTGACCTCCATCGCTACCGAGTGAGCGACTTTTTCGTTTGATTTGTTTAACCTGGACGGGCCCGGGGGGTAATCCCAACCACCGCAGCCCGGGGAGGGGCGTTTTTCGCCCCCCCCCCCCCCTGTCTAACTCCGTAAATAAGGGAGTTACGGAAACAAAAGCGATACCAAACGAAAGGTCCTTACGAGACGATTCTAAAGTACCTAAGATTTTTGACTTCAGGTCAATTTTCAAGGTCAGAGGTCAAGGTCAAAGGCAAAAACCGGCACATTTGTAGTGATCTCAAAGTAAGCGTTCTACATAGAGGACGGCAGGATGCATCAAACCGGCAAAATTGGATGTCAAACGAAAGAAGAGAGTCAGAGGATTCCGAAATTGTGCTCAAAATCAAAGGTCAAGGTCAAGGTCACGATCAAAATTGACCTCAAATTTTGCACTTTTTCGTGCATCTTGCGTGCTAACTTCGAAGATGTTTTGAAATGTTTTGAGGCTTATTAGTTCCCTATTTATGGTTCATCTTACGATACAAGGCTGCTCAAAGGTCAAGGTCACAGAAGTGTATCCTTGCTAGAGGCTATTTCACTGATTCAAGCTAGTAATAATAAATCAGACAATTTTGCCATCCGGAAGCTCTAAATGAAGGTGTAGAGGAAAATAGATGCCAGATTCGTGATCAGCAGGTACAAATCCATCATAGGCGACCTTTCATGTGTCAAGGTCAACCAAAGGTCATTCGAGGTCACGTGAGGTCAACATAAAACTTGACCTTTTCCAAACAAAATATATATCATTCGACGCGGCTTGACAAGACGAATGCGATGGTACCACTGCCGAAGCACTAGGACCATTTTTGTCGAAGTTATTTGCGAAAAACTAAAACCACATTTCGGGGTCGTTGACCTGGCCTCTGACCTCAGGTTACCAAAAATATTTTTCTATTTTTCTCTAGGTCAAACACTACACAACCGTGCTCGTAATTTATCTTTATCTCTAAAACTCTATTTCTAGCAGCTATTTAAAGTTTGCGTCTGTGACGCCGAAGTTTGCCGTGCAGGGGTCTAGCAAAATCGGCCCTGTGACGTCATCAAGGGGGCTAGGTCTAAATTTTTTACTTCAGAAGATGTCAAATTGATTAGAGAAAAGGTACTGAAAGTTTCGCTTTCCTATCCCTAAGTGTTCGGGAGCTATCGCAAATATTAGCCAGGGGGGAGGGCGAAAAACGCCCCTCCCCGGGCCCGCGAGGGTTAACTGGTCCTTTATAATGCATTGAAAGAAGCAGAAGCATTTCAAATGGATAAAGAGATGTTGATTGAGAACATTGAACGTGAGGATTATTTAGCCGACTGTTGTGCCGCACTCAGCTGCTCGTAGATAATTGTAAAACAAAAAGGAAATACCGTACCTATGTTTGCCGTAAAAGTAGCATTGCCGCTGTGTAATTACAAACGTCCGTAAATAATCACAATTCGTGGCATCAAAATTCCAGCCGTTGAAGGGACGAATCGCTAATCCATCCACGCTAACCAAAACCATTGAGCACAATTCGATGTGTGGTTTCAGGGATGAGAACGCCTTCATCAACAGTCAGTTTGGCCATCTTCAGCCGTGGATCGGACTGAATGATATGGACACCGAGGGTGACTGGAAGTGGGCCAACGGGGAATCCTTGGTATACACGGTAAATAAGAGGTTGAAGACTGCTGAGGCTTGTAGGACTTTTGCGTTTAGGTGATAATGTGCGAACTTTCATGCGTTCTTGACTGTAGAGTAGACAAATGACTTAACACAATCTGCAAAGAGCGGACGAGTTTAGACTTAACCGAATAACGCAAAAATAGATCAATTCTAGTGTATATTTACGTAACTAGTCGCTCAATTAATCAAACATTGTTGTCACCATCTCACATGCTATTCGAGAGTCATATTTCCCCTTCTTACAAATGCACGATTTTTTTGCAGAACTGGGATGCCGGACAACCTGACAACACGGATTGTGATTGTGCCTACATCTGGAAAACCGAGGGCGGAACCTGGGACGACACCTACTGCAACGTGGCCTTCCACTTTGTCTGCGAACTCACCGCTCTCTAAACAAATGCATCCGTCCAATGGGTACAAAATTAATATCGAAAAGCAACATTGCCGTTTTATCTATAAAAAAGTGTTGTCTTGCAATGTTATACGAGTTTTTCTCGAATACTTTCGATTCGAGTGTTTGCGCTGGAATAAATAAAGGCATTTATTTCGAAGCCCAGCCGCGGCCAGCATCGGCAGACTCGGCAAGCCGGGGGCAACGCAAAGGGTCATCAGCGACAGGCCCAGTCAGCCTGCCAGCGGCGGGTCGGCTTCCGGACTGAGAAATGACGACATAAATGGTGGTTCACAGCCAGACATGCACTCATTTACACAAATCGCATTTGTACAAAATATTGTGTTAAAGTATATAGGCAGCACAAAGTAATAGAGCAGTGCTTGCTGCTTTCCATTGTCGGAACTATAGTTAGCAAAAGTTATTTCTGATATCCCGCTGTTTGTATCGAGTGTCCATTCATCGCTTCTTGCTTTCCTCGCCCGTTTTCCGGGGCCCAATGTGTGTCACTTTGATGACACTGCGCGGTGATGTTTTGTTCATTGAAGGTTCACGATAATCCTAGCGACTGGCACCTGGCCACAAACGAGGAAATGAGCAGCTAAACTGACCAAACCAGTGAGCATCAACTCCTATAAACACGACGTTTGTCATTATTGTTACTGGTTTTTGATGCGAAAGCTATGTCATGTCATCCAGCTGGTGACCATTATGAAATATTAACCGGTCGAGCCCCCAACCGCAGGCACAGCAAAAGCGGGTCAGCGCGGGTCAGCAGTGGGCGTCCAGACGACTGTTTACGTAAGGTTACTTCCTCTTTGGGAGGGGGAGGGGAAGACTTCTCAACGGAGCCAACACCGCCGCCCAGAACGCATTATGCATAACTAACTGCTTTCAACATAAGGTGGTGGCGATATCGTCGATGTTTCTATCGAAATGTTAAAAGCATGTGGCATTTCGAAGAATATTCCTTTATCGGAAAAGGTCAGTAGTGTTCGGAAGTTCACACGGCACGGCGGTAAACACATTGGAGATGACTTTCCTCATTACATCATTCTTACGTCATTAGGTAGGTTCCTGAAGCTATACATTGTACATATACATACCAATGTATCCATGTGCGAGTTATTTCCCTGTAACAAACAAAAACGTGAACACAGACGTCTGGCGCCAGTAGCAGGAGACAAAACGGCCGGAAAAGAGTACGCATGCCTGTGCTAAGTGCTTAGTACGACTACCTTGTAATGCACTTGTAATGTAGCTATAAATTAGTTTTTAGGTTTTGTCTGCGCCTTAGCATAGAAGAGTTAAAAGAGTACCTGAAAGAGTGATTGGACTCACCCAGAAACGTCATGCCCTGCGGCACGTTCAGCAGGTTGGCGCCCACGGAGGTGGAGGTCAGGAACACGGCTGCCGTGATGACGCCGTAGCCCTCCTTCTGGAGGACACAGGTGCCGGCAGAGGTCGGTCGTATCACTGACCTGGCCCAGGTCGCCGGGGCGGAGGCGGGGGCTGACACAGGAGCTGAGGTAGAGACTGAGACAGGGGCTGAGAAGTGGATGGAGTCTGGAGCTGAATGATGAGCAAAGAGCTGACAGAGGAGGCGAGCAGACTTCTAATCCAGAGACTGCGTCATGAGTTGATTCAGAGCCTTAGTTCATTGCCTTTAGTTGATTGTTTCATTCATTGTTCATGTAGTCTCTGATCAGAGTCTCGTGATCCGTATTCGGCCAGAATCAAGTAAACCGTTTGCACAGGGATCCGGGCCGGCCGGGCTGGCCCGCTACACCACGACTGACGAGCCTCCCTGACCGCTCCGCACACAACCAGACGGGTCACAATGGGTCATTGATTGACCCATGGTGTAAATACATACATGGCAAAATCACTCTTTTAGACAGATGGAAATATTGCATTCCAGTGTACACAAAATGTGTTCCTTTCAGTTAGTCATGATTGCTCGTTATCCTGTAATATGCAATAGCGCTGAATAATATGTTGTCAATGACAGCATAAAACAACTAGTTGGTAGGTAGGATAACGTATACCTATGCTGAACGCCATTAGGCATTTCATGTTATTGAACACATGTTTACCTAGTTACTGGACCTGTCTGTTTTTCCTACATGTCTGGCCTTCAGTTATGGCGTATTCAACTGCGGTATATTCATTAGAGGAGCGTATCAGGTGGCAGCTGAACGTTCCCAGGCCGTTGTGTGAGCGGCCATGTGCCCATCATGAGTTCAGCCCCGCCCGAAATTCATCCGCACTGTGCTTGTGAACTACCTACATAGTACCTAGATGTGTGTGTGGTGGGGGGGGGGGACGAATAGTTAAAAAAGTCCACAATTACTATAAAGGAAAACCGGATCATCGTCTGCTTTCATCTAAAAAATGTGAAAAAAAAGTTCTAACAAAGAGCTAGAATCTAGGTAAAACTTCAATGATTTTGTCAATGGTTACCCAGAGACAATATAACTCTATTGTGTTTTTCTTTTATATTGGCAGCTCTATCTCTAGATAACATAGATCAAGGCATAGACCACCACAGATTTCTTTATTGTATGTAGTGGTCAATGGTCGAGAATATCAGTAGTGCGATGAGGCTTCAGTTGGTGGTCCTCTAAAGAAGCGACCTCGAACTGAAAACTCTGCATACAGTCATTGTATCCTAGGCCACCGACTATTATGGGCGTTTGTAGTGACCTTGAAGCGTCATTACATCCATTACACCAATCTCAGGTAGAACAGAGAACACCCTCCTTCCAAACGCCTAACACGGTGCATAGGTTTAACATTGTCACACGAACACGCCACCATCCCTAGTAGAGCAATCAGTCCACTGGAATGAGCGTACGGAATTTGATCCAGCATGTCAGCTCACGTTAACATCTCAGTGAAGACAAAGAGGAGGCTCGGGCACCTGACAGAACATTCTCGGTCCTGAGTTGGTGCACAGGACATCATTCCAACCGTCAGGTAGCAGCTCCACACAGTTCTCCGTGCTCGAGGTTCCCGGCTGACCCGACGCCCAGAAATGATGGTCAAGCCCAAACGAGACCTTTCCGCCGCATCCAACGAAATGATCTCCGCTAGCTGCTCGTCGTACCCCCAGCCATGCCCTCCTGCCCATGGCGATTTTTATCAGACAGTTGAACTCTTCGTCGGTCGTGGGTACCGCCAGACCGTAGCCAAATTCACTGCAGCGGATAACAGCCTCTCCATAGCTCAGCATGATGTCCAGGAATAGATAACAGCGTCCTGCGCAGAGAGCGTGACCGGCAGGGCAGGTGCAGTCGCTCCAGTCACGCGTTGTTGGGGCCACTACGGACACAGAGGGTGAGGTAGGGGGCAAAGGCCGGGTGAGTGACAGCTTTGATAACCGTCCATCACTGAGTTACTGTGGCAAGACCGAGTGGGCGACTGACATTTTGTTTAGTCTTCATCAGTAACAAGAAACCGGGAAACCGGGGATTTATCGGTCATTCAAGTTCGGATAAACTTGGACAAATTAGCTGGTGAACAAGCAAAACCGAATTACGAGCTTCAACGACTATCAAACTCAACTTAAACAAACTTAACTCAAGCAGAAACAAAATTTGGGAACAATATTTACACTACTTTGCGTTGGCGGTGGGGTGGCCGATAATAAATGGCGACAAAAAGTGCAAAAATAATTCCACTCACCAGTCATCGAATCCGTCGTCTTGGCTGGGTGAGTTTCAGCTGTTGGTAAACTAGTGGTATCCGCTCCTGATGTTGTTGTTTGTGTAAGTGGTCGAGATGCCGGTTCAGCTGTCGTGGTGGTTGTAGTACTTGAGGCAGCAGTCAGTGTGGTTGAAGTCAGCGTGGTCAAGAAAGTAGAAATCGACGGAGTGGAACTGGTCTGTGCTTCCGTGCTTCTGCTTTCAGATACTGAGTTAACTGCTTCACGGGCTGTGCCGTGAGGCGTTGCTGTGTGCGGAGCAGCTGTACTTTCCAAAGCTATTTCTGCAGATGCTTGCTCGAGCATGCTTGCTTCCGCAATTGTTTTCGAAATGGCTGGTCCTGAAGTGGTTGTTCCTGTTGTCTCTGCTGTCACCTCTCCTGTTGATGCTGTTCCTGTTTCTGCAGCTGGTGGACCTGCAGTCGATGCGTCCGAAGTCACCGCGTCAGCAGTTGTCTCCATAGCTGAACCTGCCCCACTATTCAGCACCGGTGTTCCTTCCTGTCTCAGATAGCTGACAACACCAGCTCCATCGTCCTGCTCACCAATAAAGATGACGTTCCGAAAAATACGACATGCGCGATCGCTAGCGCGGAAATCAAAGGCTTCACAAGCGCTGATTTTGGCACTGCACTGGGCGCCACACTGCATCGTCGAGATGGCGGTGACAGATGCGGCGGTACCGGCTAGCTGTACGTTTTGACGTTCGAAAAAGACGCCGATGGCGGTGACGAAGAGCGACATCAGCAGAAGCGAAGAGGGCAGCAGGCGACTGGCAGTCATGGTCGCTGCTGCTGCTGATCTTGCTGATATTCGTTGTTGTTTGTTGTTGTTGTTGTTTTTTTGCTATCTGTTGTAAGCTTTCTTGTCCTGCTTACTAGTGTTCTTATTTTCTTACGTCTTCTTTCTGTTCCCTCTTCTGCTACCGCCTTTACCACTTCATTCTGCCGATGTAGTTTCTGATGCTGCTGTCGATGATATGGCCTCTGCCGCAGCTGCTGCCACAAGACGCAAAACCGTCCAAGTGAGTGTACCAGCCGTCTTCGATTGGCAGAGAAGGTGATTGTGTGGTTGCTTCGGACACGACGCAGTTACCATTCCCGCGATTATGTATGTGTTTTGTTCGAAAAAGACTGTTTTGCTACAATAACGGCTAGTTGAGTTGATTGAGTTGTTCCGGATTCCTTTCATATTTTGTTTTTGAAGCCTTTTGAAATCATTGAGCGATAAGGTTATCCTAAAATATAAATTATCATGTTGTACAGTGTACGCGTAGGTACTTCGCCATTTACTTAAGGCTGCTCAGATAGCAATCTTCACAGATTGGAAAGGAAAATTGGGTTGCAAGATCGGCTGGTCAGCTATCAAACTTGTGTAAATATGCACGTAATTACCTAGAGTTCGTGTCTTATGTATGTGAGCTAGGTGGACCGCGGAGGTGCAAACAACGAAATACGGGCAAAATTGGTGGAATGCGAAGTAACAAGGCAAGCAATACGTCATCTAATCCAAAGAATGCAATTAAGGCATTTTACTGCCTAAATGTAAGAAACCTACTCATCAGGTGTGTACATAAGAATTGTTATGCAAATGATGTCTCTCTCAATCTTCCGATTTATTCAGGCTTCCTTAGTTTAGTAAGCTGTGTAACAGAGCTTCACTGTTTTCGTGGTTTTCCTGCCAACAAGAAAGTGTTCCTTTTTGTCAATAACATCAAACTTAACAGTCCACCTGAAATTGATAAAATAGCCCAAAAGAGAGGTGACAGATTCGAGGTAACTTTTGAGGTAACATCACAACATATAAAATATATTACCCTTAATGCGCTCAGCGCACATTGGGAGGTACGTACCCCGTCCATGGAAGGCGAGTGGCGAGAATCCTGCCGCTAGATGTCACTAGTGGTAGTCGCCTGAAGGTAGACTGTTCCGCAGGACGCGGTGTACGACGGCGCAGTCTAACGATGGTTACCGAAGATATGGCTGACAGTCGGTAGAAGACGCTAATGGGCGGTATTCGCTGTGGGTGGGCCGAGCCAGAACAAGCGGCCTGTGGGAGTGTTGCGTAGACTAACTATCAATAGGGAAGCAGCATGCCACAAACTGCGTAGACTAACTACCAATAGGGAAGCAGTATGCCACAAACTGCAAAAGGCTATCGAAAACGCAAGGCAATGTAAGCAAGTATCAGGGATGAATAGCATGAGCAAGATCATCTGATAGGCGAGGCAAACTAGGTCGTTGGCCATCTAATTTTAGCGTAAATAAATGTAGAGACTCGAAAGCCAAGAAGGCAAATTTAACTCAGCATTAATTTAAACATGAAGAGAGAACAGGCGCCAGCATTTCCGAAATCCAAAGCAATAGGTTGATGCTTTGCCTGAAAAGAAAAATAACTAAGCTCATATGCCGTGTTATTGTAACGAAGTGTGTACTGCATGCAGGCCACAAGATGACGAGAAAATCGTTATTTTTCACTGAACCCGATGGACGCTGGAATCAAATTACCAGACCTGGGTAGGACAGCAAATACCATAGCCACATAGCTAATAACAGGCCACTGACAGGTATCCAATCAGACAATATCGTTGGATAGTATTTACAGTGTTGATCGAGTCACAAGACGGTGTGTTAGGCAGTTGATCCAGCCAGGTCAGCAAAAGGTCGGACGGTGCCGAATGGCGGATTCATTTGGTGCTGCACCGTGACAGCACTGACAGTGGGGGCTTCTGTAGGACCCGAGAAGAACCTGCCGTAGAAAAAGGGGAAGAGAGGGTAGTGCGTCTACAAAGACAGTAGTTGAAGAAGCAGTGAGCTAGGTGCGGTGACTAGTTCAAGAGAAAACAGAAAAAGGGAAGAGGCAGAAGAGGAGAGCGGCACTCGCGCGTACAACAGACGAGGTACCAAAGGCAGTAGTAGCCGAAACAGCAACACAAGCAACATCGTCAGTAAAAGCTAAGTACGTTCAGCAGCTAATCCAGCAGCCTTAGAATCAAACAAAAACCAACAGCAGCGGGAGCAACAGAATCTTACGAACAGCAGTCGCCGCCGTAATGGCCATCTCTCATCGGTGGCTGTTCTATTTTCTGCTGCTGATTTCCTTCCATTTCGCTACCACCGCAGGCGTTTTGTACCGGCGTCAAAATGTCCAGCTCGACGGCGTTTCGATTCCAACCCCGGCCGTTTCACCACTGCACTGTTCTGCTCACTGCACTGCTTCCGGAAGCTGTGGCGCCTTCACGTTTGATGCAGGGGGAAGATCCTGCAGGATGTATAGCTACTCTAACGTCTCTGGGTCTGGGGTGAGTGGAGATGGTGTGGTTGATGTGGCTATCTATCTGCGACAGCCAGCCGTGGTCGGAGAGATTGGTGGAACAACGTCAACAACCGCAGACCAAGCTCAAGTGACAACTATGGGAATGACGACCTCAAATTTAGCCATTGCCACAACGACGATTATAGCGGAGACTACACTGAATTCTTTGGGAACATCTGTGCAAACAGCTTCTTCAGAGCCAACGACCAGTCCAACTATCCAAACAACACAAGAGCTTACGACGACCAGTAGCATTGCCACAGAAGCTGATGGAGCGGTTCCACCAACTTCCGAAACAGCAAATATCGGAACTGGAAATGTAGACACTACCACAAGTGTTCCCTCAACGGGCATCGAAGCTACAACTCCTGTAGCTACAAATGCAGAACGCAATACAAATATAAACCCAACAGAAATGGAAACAACAAGTTCAGAAGCAACAAGTTTTACAACATCTTCCACCACTACCTTGCCGCCGATGTTGGAAAATTCTCGGATTCTGACGAATTCCGCTTTTGAGTCGGCTTTGTTAGGAACCGGGGACCTTCTAACTCCTACCATTACAACAACGATGTCGAGCACCTCATCAACGACACCAGCTACCACAACAGAAACGGGTAAGCTATGGATAGAAGGAAACTTTAAAGGGACTATCCCACCTTTAACATGGGGTTTGAGTTGAGATAGCCAAGTTTGCGCCGAGGTTCAGAAACCACTATCTATCTAGGTTGCAACCCCCCCGGCCTCTTGGTGTTGAAGAAATTCGTTCCCTTCATTTGAAAATGGGCCTTGTGCAAGGCCCTATCTTCAACATGGAGCGACCGTTAGTGTGACGTCACCTCGTTTAGTCATTCTGATTTAAATGGGTTTGCTCGTTTAAAAATCGCTTAAAACTTGGTCTGAACTTTGTTGTGGTGCCTACAGAGTAAAAAGAATCAGCTTTATGACAGTAATGTGGCCTGGGGAAGGAGGTAATTTTGGGCTGTGACGTCACATATTTGAAAGTTTGTGTTTGGAATATGGGAAGCCTAAGATGTTTAATGAAAAATAAATGCCAGAACCGTGTTCCTGGTCATCCAATCTATAAAGTCGGGCACAATTTAACTGGTTTTAACAACATTTTAGAAGGTGGGATAGTCCCTTTAACCCGCGCCCGGCTGGGGGTCCTGGATTTCCACGCCCTGCTGGGGGCGGGGGGGGGGGGTGTTTGAACACCCCCCCTTGTAACTCGGCTCCTCGGCCACGTAGCGATACGCGGAAGGCGGCGTTCGAAAGAGCGTTAAAAATAATGACGAAATCACATCGGTCAATTTTTTTCGTCAGGTCAAAGTTCAGGTCACCAGAGGTCATTAAAGGCAAACTTTCGCCGATTTCCAGGTCGAATGTCGAAAATTTCCAAGAAGCCAACGCATAACTCGGGAACCAATAGAGCTACAGCGCCGCGGAAAAGCGCATTCGTTAGCCCTATTAACGCCCTTTCTGAGTTATTCTCTCAGATTTGACCTAACGTCAACGGTTTTGCCTGCAGGGGGCAAAAACTGCAAAAATAGCCGATTTTTTTTCGGAAACAGTTTTTCTGCAATAACTTTTGACACAAGCCCTGTACGAGCTTAATTTTACCGGCATCGTATTCCTCTCGTCAAGACGCATCGAATGAACTATAACTTGACCTTGAAAGGTCAACTTGAAAATTTGACCTCAGGTCAAGGTCATGACCTGACCGAAAAGGGTCATGTTGCATATCAGTCGATCCGTATTGTCGAGCTGAACACATCTAAGGCGTTTTGATCGCTCTAGCATGCCTCTATCAAAATTCAAAAGTTATTTGCGAAAAACTGTTAGATACCATTCGTGACCTAAGATGACCTCAGGGCATAAACAAGGGTCACGAACACCATTTTCATGTTCAGTGTGTCTAAACCACTTGTAATTCGGTGTTTGGGAGTGTTTATAATGTCTTTTGTCCAAAAGAGGCGCATTTCAATTTTCTCCCATTGACTTATAATGGGGAGGTCGCAAAATTGACATGACCTTAGGTCATCGATATCAAAATTCTGAGATATACATTTTGTACATGCTATTGCTCTTAGCAATCACTGAAAGTTTCAAAGCGATCGGTCACTCGGTGTAGCTATGACAGACATTGAAACTTTTTATGAGGTGAGGTCACTTCAAGTGACCTGGTGACCTGACCTTGAATGACCTTGGTCTGAAATTTTCACAACATGTGTAGAATTGATGTATGATAAGGTGTACCAAAAACGGCGGCGTTTGAGACATTCGCGAAAAACCACAAGGGGGGTTCAAACACCCCCCCCCCCAGCAGGGCGCGGGTTAACGTGTTTGTAAATGGTAGATAGGACTGAACAGAAAAAAAGATGACGAAAAATACCCAGAGAAACGGCGGCGTTTGAGACATTCGCGAAAAACCACAAGGGGGGGTTCAAACACCCCCCCCCCCAGCAGGGCGCGGGTTAACGTGTTTGTAAATGGTAGATAGGACTGAACAGAAAAAAAGATGACGAAAAATACCCAGAGACCTAGAAGAGAGTAAGATAAGAGAGGGGGAGAGAGAGAGAGAGAGAGAGAGAGAGAGAGAGAGAGAGAGAGAGAGAGAGAGAGAGAGAGAGAGAGAGAGAGAGAGAGAGAGAGAGAGAGAGAGAGAGAGAGAGAGAGAGAGAGAGAGAGAGAGAGAGAGAGAGAGAGACGTGCATTCACCAATCAATTTCTTGCTAAAGCCCAAGTCTCGACATCTTACTCTCGTCATAACCACGGCTCCCCTTTATTCACAGACTGGTCGCAGTGTCAATGTCCGGGCCTGTTCCTACCCTGCGCCGGACGCTGCTACCGCCACGTCGTCTCCAATGAGAACTATCCCACGGCTGTGGACACCTGTGAAGACCTCCAGGGTCACCTCGCCGTGCCGAGAACGGACGATGAGAACCAATGTGTTCTCGATGCGGCCGCTGGGTGGAGAGGTTGGCTCGGGATCAACGATCTGGAAATTGAGGGGCAGTTCATTGGAGATGATGGCAAAGGCGAGGTGTCGGAAAAGCTACCGTACTGGAAAATCGGCCAGCCAAACAATAATGGTAATGAGGACTGTGTGGAAATTCAGACTGAAGGATGGCGTGATTACTATTGTACGTCGGCGTATTTGAGGCCAATTTGTCAGACATGGAACCCGCCGGTATGCCCGTGAGCGGGGGAGGGAGGAAGAGAGGGAGGGAGGCAGGGAGAGAGAGAGAGAGAGAGAGAGAGAGAGAGAGAGAGAGAGAGAGAGAGAGAGAGAGAGAGAGAGAGAGGGAGAGAGAGTGATGTTCGTAAATCGTAAATGAGAGCATTCGTATTTCGTACCGTCCACTCGCACGACTACATATGTAGGTACCTATGATGAAATCAATGGTTGAAATGTCTCATTGTGTGTGTGTGTGTGTGTGTGTGTGTGTGTGTGTGTGTGTGTGTGTGTGTGTGTGTGTGTGTGTGTGTGTGTGTGTGTGTGTGTGTGTGTGTGTGTGTGTGTGTGTGTGTTTTTTTTTTTTTGGACTTTGAAGCACAAATATATTGCTCACAAAAATTATAAAAAGTCATGTTTCTTTGAACCAATAGTTATGCCCTGAAACAAATCAATGATGAACGTTCTTGACGGTGACCTTAGTCGGAACTCGGAGCTTCACCTCAGCTGGTGCGTCGCTGCCACCTGGCGGCCATATCACAAAGCTGTAGTACCCGTGTAGGCTGATAGCTCACGCTGAGCAACGACGGCCAAGTCAATGCCCCTCTAAGAAAGCCTCTCGTCATTAACCTGGCTGCAACACGAGATCAAAAATAACACAAAACAAATTTAGGCATGCCATTCGGCACCGAGTTTAGATCATCGGCTTATTTTGTGGTGAGTGTTTTAGTGGTGAGTTTAGATCACTGCTCTTGCTTTGCTCTGTATTTGCCTTCATTACCGTATCTCGGGAATATCATGATCTACCATGTCTTAACCCACGAGCCGCTGGGGGGGGGGCATAAAGTTGCCCCCCCTTTACGTTTTGTGAAATATCTCCGAAACCTGATGAGCTACGAACGTGAAACTTGGCATAGCTTCAAATAAATACCTAGGCAATGTTTGAGGAAAGTTTGGTGGTTGTAGCACCTAAGATGACGTCACAGTGACGTCATAAAGTTTTGTCGTTTTCCGATATGGACCGTTTCTGATGACGCTGAGCATGAAACTCGACTGTAAATGAACTAGACAGCACCTGCTGTCATCCTAAAACATCTTACTACACTTCCATCTAGTTTCTGACCAATAATCGGCCCTTTATATTCATTCGGTCCAATATATATATAGGGTGCGGCAAAAGTATTGATACCTTCCGTCTTTTTGTAATAACTCAATGCATTTCCAACATGCCCCCGAATATGACATTTCTGAGCGCGCCCTTGCGTACCCGCATCCTTCCCCGAGGCGGGGATTAGCTGAACAGCTGACCTCGACCCAGAGGGTCGCCGGCCGGGTCATTATCCACCCGGTGGCCGCTGCAGTAGCCACGGCCGAACCATGAAGGTCAAACAATACAGTTTGGAGGCTCGCAGCCGCGCCATTGGCATGCTCCAAGCCGGCAAGACGCAGAAGGACGTTGCCTCACTTTTTGTGGTCCCAGTCCTCATGCCATCAAACGCTGGTGGAAGAAGTTAAAGGAGGCAGGGAGCGTCACAGATAGACCGCGGTCAGGGCGCCCTTCCAGCATCTCCACCGTCGCCAAGATCGTGATGAAGAAAGCGGCTGGAAAATCTGGCCACTCGGCGAGGAAGCTGTCCAAACAGCTCACTCGGAAGAAATATCCGGTGTCCGAGAGGACTGTCCGCCGGTACTGGAGGAACACCCTTGGACTGAAGGCCTACAAGATCCGCGTAAGGCCAAAATTAACGGAAAAACAGCGAGCACAGAGGCTTCAGTTTTGCAAGGAACGCAAGAACTGGACTGTGGAAGAGTGGAAACGGGTACTCTTCAGCGACGAGTCTCCCTTTCAACTCTTCCACCACCCAAACCGCCAGGACGAGCGAGTGTGGGCTGAGAACCCGGCTGAAGTCCCGAAGGCGTTCAGCGTCAAATTCCCGCCGAAACTGATGGTGTGGGGCATGATGTCCTACGAGGGACTGAGCCAGCTGCACGTGATCCCGCAGAAGACGTCGGTCAATGCCGAGTACTACGTGGAGCACATCCTCGAGGAAGTCTGCCTCCCTGCCATCAACAGGACGGCCACGACGGGCTCCGTCCTCACGCGTCGCATGGTCGAGCGCAGGTCGGACAGCATTTTCATGCAGGATGGCGCTCCAGCTCATCGGTCTGCCAGAGCGCAGAAGTGGTGCCGGGAGCACCTCCCCAACTTCTGGGCTAAGGACACGTGGCCAGGGAACAGCCCTGACCTGAATCCAATTGAAGAGCTCTGGGGGATAATGCAGCAGGAGCTGGACAAGAAAAAACCTCCCAGCTACCTTGGACAGCTCGAGAAGGCGCTCAAGAGGACGTGGGCGAACATCAGCTCACAGACTCTGAAGAACCTGGTGGCCAGCATGCCCGCACGTCTCTCACTCTGTGTCCAGCTTCGTGGAGAATACATTGACCGCTGAAATGAAACTGTTGTTTTAATTTTACGGGAGGGAGGGAATGAATGGTAAGGTATCAAAACTTTTGCCGCACCCTGTATGATGTATCGTGAGGAATATGAGAGTCGCAAATCTATAATTTCACTTATGACGTCACTGTGACGTCATTTCAAATGGGATCGACACCAAATTTGGACACAACCTCGGCTAGGTATTCAGGAAGATGTGTGCAAAGTTTCGCTTCTCTATCTCTTCGCGTTGCGACGATATCGTCGCAGAAGTAAAGGGGGGGCAACTTTATGCCCCCCCCCCCAGCGGCCGGCGGGTGGCGCGGAGGCCCAGCGGCCGCCGGGTTAACCCGCGACCGCCTGGGGGGGGGGGGTCGGATCCGACCCCCCCCCCCTCCGTTTTTCTTGAATAACTTATGAACCGCTTGCGCTATCAACTTGAAACTTCGCATACCTTCTCCCCCATCAATTTGACGTCTCCTGTGCAATTTTTAAGAAAAAAATTTCAAATTTTTTTGAGATATATCGATTTTAGTGATGTAACTACATGGCGTTTTCAGTCAAAAAATGGTAAATGTTTAAAAAATCGCCAAAAATCCAGATTTAAAGCAAATTCCAAATTAAGGACATGAAAAGACGCAGCTCAACGAGTTCTTTAAAATGGTTATCTCGGATTTTCCATAAAATGCGTTTTTCACCCCTAAAAATTCAAAAAACTGTATTTTTTGGAAAACAGCTAATAAAATCCAAAATTTTGAGAATTTCCAAAAAACCGGAATTTATGTTATAGAGCTCTATTAGAACATTAGATGTACCAAATTTCAACTTTCTATCTTGATTTTTGACCCCCAAATTGTAAAAAATAGCTCCAACATGCATAGGGCATGGTGACGTCATAAGCATTTTCGCGAATTAGAGGCACTTCTGAACATCGCATGTGAAAACAAATGGCACCACTAGATTCCTGGGACAAAGCTCGTCTAGAAAAAAGCATTTTTATGTCAAAAATAAAAAGTTGAAAAATTGACTTTTTTTCTTAGCCCTCGTTTAGTTATGTATGGAATAAACGATTTTTTATGCTTTCAATGCACACTTATCACCAGCACAGTGACTTGGGGTCACATATAACCATTACCATCGGATTTGGCGTGAAAAATAAGCCATAAAACATGTGTCGCACGCCCATGTATCAGAAAGTGAAAACCGTGACCTTTCGTGACCTGACCTGACCTTGACCCGTACTTAGTATGACCCCTATACGCACATGGTACCTTCACTAGGTCTTTGAGGTCATTTGTGGTGAGTTTCGAGCAGCAGCTATCGATTCCGCTGTCCGTAAGCCTAATCATGCAAAACCCCTGAATTTGACCTTTGACCTGACCTTGACCCGAAAGTTGACCTCAATCTTAAAATCTTAAGAGCGCTTTGGGAAGGTCTCGTAGAGACCTTTCGAACGCCGCCTCGCGGGGCTCGATAAGACCATTGGTTCTCGAGATAACAGGGGTCGGGGTCGGAACCGACCCCCCCCCCCCCAGGCTGATGTGGGTACGGAAATAGCCCAGGCGGTGCCGGGTTAAGGCCGCCCCACACTGGACCTCGCATGCGGGTTGCGGGTTTTTGGTTTTCGGGGTTTTTCAAAATTAAATAATACAATCTATGCTAAGTGAGCCACACTTCCATCTAACAAGCGAGTCTGCATGTTTTTAGCTTGCGAGCGACCTTGCATCGCATTCCAAAAGTTGATTTTGAGTAAACTTTCGATTTTCCTCGCTGCGAGGTCTGCGAGTTCTGCGAGGTTTGCGGGTTTTTCGTTGGAGTCGAAATTTGGTTCGTTGCGCTGGTATTGCGACTATATGTAAGTTTCAGGAGGTGTACCGGCTTCACTGCATTCATGAAGTTACCATAAGGGGGCGGTCTTATCACTCTATGAATTAGTATTATGCCCGCAAACTCAAAACCCGCAAACTCGCATGCGGGTTGCGGGTTTGCGGGTTTTGAGTTCGCGGGCATAATACTAATTCATTGAGTGATTGCACCGTTCCCTTATGGTCACTCCATGAATGCAGTGAAGCCGGTACACCTTCAGAAAGTTACATATTGTCGCAATACCAGCGCAACGAACCAAAATTCGACTTCAACGAAAAACCCGCAAACCTCGCAGAACTCGCAGACCTCGCAGCGAGGAAAAACGAAAGTTGACTCAAAATCAACTTTTGGAATGCGATGCAAGGTGGCTGACAACCTAAAACATGCAGACTCGCTTGTTAGATGGTAGTGTGGGTCACTCAGCTTAGATTGTATTTTTTGATTTTGAAGAAACCCGAAAACCCAAAAACCCGCAACCCGCATGCGAGGTCCAGTGTGGGGCGGCCTTTAGTCTAACCTGCTCAATGTTCATGCTGATCTGTAGATAAGCTGTCCTTTTTGGCTCCCACTTTCTCCTCCAAGTGACGGTAAAGAAACACGAAAAAAGACCAGCGAATTTATTAACGCGAGCAACATATAATTTCACGTCTGTACAGTGTGCAGTTTACATTGAGCCGACTATCGTTGGGTTGACATTGTAAGTGGCAGTTGATCATTTGTAACGTACGCGGGTCGCGGCCCCGACACTGGATGACGGTTGAAGCGCTACTTATGTTCAGTCACACCGCAAACAAAGTACGGCAGAAACGGGTAAAGGCAGCTGGCAAAGGCTAGCAGGTATATAAGGAATGACTGGCGAGAGGCTAGCTGAAATTTTACAGTTCCTGGCAGTGGCTATTTTTTACAACAGATGATCCTAGAATAATAACTAATGCTAACAAGCACCAGGTCAGTTTTGTGAACTAAGTGCAAGAAAACTACCGAAAGCAAACCGTAGTTAGCCCACTGAACAGTGCGGAGCGTGTCCAACCTTCATCCTACCGATATTTTCACATATGCGTAGATTTTTTAAAACATTTGTAAAAATGAGCTTAACAGTTGTGCATCACAAACAAAAGATTAGAGTAGTTTAGGGCAGAGAAAGAGGTCTTAAATAGTCATTAACCACACACCACCAGCTGCACAAATTATCAGCAGTATTGCGTTTGAAAGGTGCATTCGCAACCCATGTCATTGTTCAAAAAGGAAGACAACAGACGGCCTCGTTCGAGCCAGTTCACTCGTTAGCTGCAACCAGGTAGAGGCTATAGCCATTCACGCTCCAAAGCAGGTATCGTCTCAGCAGAATCTACAGCTGAATTTCCTGGGCAGAGTCTACAGAGGCCTCAAGTGTACATGAGCTCCATCTGCTATCGTTTCGATCGGCACTGTATGGCATAAGTCTGCCTCAGCGAACCGAAATGACATCACCTCCCCCCCCATCCCCAACTCCCGACAGTCCAACGAACCGCAAACAGACAAACCAGCGCAATCAGGCACCAGACGATAGTCCCGGGCTCCATATGAACAGAACTTTTACCGAAATTAAACGAGAAGGCAAATCACACAATGCTTGATTGATTCAATTGTCCACATGTAAAATCCAGCATTAGAGCTAAAAACTGATAAAGTTGAATTACGAATCGTCATCATTATTTGCGTAAGAGCAACTATAAATTCAACACATTTTACATATCTCCGCAAGCTAACACTACATTTCTTCCCCAAATTTAAGGCTTCAAAACAGCAGGACAGCTCTACTACAATCAACGTCATGATTTCAAAGCGAATCTTCAGACTACAACAACACACCTTTTGGATTGAACGGCTGGCTACTAACGTGTCTACAATCGCCGAAATTTACACTTTCCCCTAAATGTTCCAGTCGTCGAAGAGTGTGACGTCACGCTTGGGTCGTGACGTCACACACGAACTTCCTGACGAGGTGTGACGTCATGTATGGCGTCAGTCTGACGTACTGGAGCAGCGTAACTACTGTAAGGTGTTCTTCAGTCTGGCAACAGAGACAGAGGACAGAGTGTCAGAGGGGAGAGTAGCGGGGGTTTAGGGTGTCAAAATGGGTGTCATGGGGTTGCTAAAGGGGAAAAATGTCAATTGGGTGGTCACAAAGGAGTCAAAGGGAAGTATCGTAAAGAGAAGAGTGTCAAAAAAGGTAGAAACTTAGAAGGATGTATTGCTATGGTGGATAGTTCGCAGAGGACAGTCAATCTTATAAGGTCAATCTTATTATCTTATCAATCTTATCTTATAACGTATCATATATCATTGTCATAAAATCAGATATAAATTATCATTGTCACTTGTCAGGGATGACAGTATGCAAAAGATAGTAGCACGACAAGATGGGGGCAGTACCTATCATAAAGAGACGACGAGTACATTTCACGTCAATCCATGTCAATCCAATAGCAATCACCCAGAGCGATGAATTCATTATGATCAGTCAAATGACACGTAGGACAAGAACAAAACGTAACAGAACATACAGTACAGACGCACATATGGGTAGGTGTAAGGGAGCAAGAAAAAAAAAACGAGAAACGAAACACATCACACAATATTTCACCCTTTCAAGTCACAGTTGTGATATTAACTCTGACTCAAACGGAACCACATCCATAACAACACAGACAATGAATGACAGCTCGCGCAAACAACACACAAACAAGGGAAGGAAAGATGATTGAATGACGAGCAACCGATCATGATTCTTGATTCAAACTTGAAAGCTTCGCTGGGGGAACTTAGAAGCATTTTGTTAAAAGTTGGGCTGGCCAGTGGGTTGATCATTTATCGACAAATAGAAATTAACTTCGCTTCTTGATAACCAATATTTGACCAGCCCAGTCAGTTAACTCTGCGTTGCAACTGACCGTTATGGTAACGTTTTCGTCGATTGAGCGGTATGGGTCAATATAATTCATTGACCGTTGCCTTTGAAGAGCACCATCTAGTATTAATCGCTATCCACTACCTTTCCCGTTATGACAACATTTCATCGTCGAATGATGACCGGTCCGTGGTCATCGTGTCACTCATACAGGCACGTCCATTGAGGTGTGTTCAACATCGATGACCACGGGAGAGTGTTTGTTGATTCGATTGTCGTCTGTTTGTTTCCTGATTGGGTCATTGGGAACGTTGGGATGGGGCCTTAGAGGACCAGAGCTCAGTCAGAAGTGTACCAACCAACATATATGGTATCTCGTGGGGCAGAGGCACGAGATATTCTCCTCATTCCCACCCACCCCTCGACCTCCGTCTCCGTCTCCGTCTGTTTCTCTGTCCGTCCGTCCGTCCGTCCGTCTGTCTGTCTGTCTCTCCCTCTCTCTCCCTATCCCACTCTCTCCCCACTCTCTCTTTCCCTCCCCCAACTCTCTCTCTCTCTCTCTCTCTATCTCTATCTCTATCTCTATCTCTATCTCTATCTCTATCTCTATCTCTATCTT